>NC_141771.1:17480033-17780033 GCF_051362555.1 Lingula anatina | reverse complement strand
TTTTTATGAATTTGCATCGCAAAATGAGTCTTTTGATGAGTTTTTCAACCGGCACGCGCCCCAGTCAGGCTGACAACTAAGCCACGCCTCTGTTACTAAGGGCCGTTGCCATGAGGGGGTCGGAGCACATTTAATGAGTTATAAGCCGATTACGTGTGCCGTAATAGGTCATAAGTCTCACATCAGCTTAGCAGCGAAGAAGTCTAGCTAGTACACTATGGGGAAGAGAAAAGTTCGTGTAAAAAGTCCATTTCCTGAGGAAAGAAAGAAAATTTTGAAAGAGAGTAGGGCCTATGCGTGGCGGCTGGGGAAAACCGGTCCTATTTGTTCATACGGATGACTGATTTCTGAATACCTAATAAATGGACAAAAGAGTTAATCGAATCATCTAAATTAATTGACAAATGAAAGAAAAATCGATAAATAAAAAAAAACGCTAAAAAGGATACTTTTAGCCTAGCTAATTTTTGCAATATATATCGGCGAGCGTATCTGCGACACGTTACGAAACCGAAAATGATTGTTGGTCGCCGTTTGCAAAAGGTAAATCTAATGTTGCCAAAATAAAATTTTATTCTCCAAAATATAATATCATGGAGCTTGAGAGACACGCGAAAAATTGTGATGTGAATGGACAAACGAGAGAAACCCAAGCAAGGGTTGACAGCATGATTAAAACAATAAAAATAAAAACGCATGTTAGCGGCTTTGCATTTTGCGATGTTTGGAGAAAAACAATTTCAAAATCACTGATCAAGCGGGAAGAAAGAGTTCAAAATGTATCCAAAAATGAAAATCACAAAAAGACCCCGAGAATAGTCAAGACTAGCAGGTAAAAAGCAAATAGGGTCTAAGTGTCATGTGTGTAAAAATAAAATATTTATTCAAAAGCCTTCTCTCAGCCACTTTTATCGCTGATTCTTGTGCAGCTGAGCGTCTCCCCTTTATCTTAGCTGGCATTTTGAGAGATACCACTATGAAGTAATCACTGGACTTTTTCCGTTGATCTGACGATTACCAAGTGTCGTGCAAAATAATCCTGCAGCGTTACCCGTCAAAAAACTCGTATTAACACAAGTGACGGACACTTGCTCTCGACACAGTTTTATGTGATCACTTTGCCGATAACAAAGAAGGAATCACTCAGGTAAAATTACTCGATTGCCGAGAAAGAGCCATTGAAACGTTCAAATGTAACTTCACACCTCTTAATTGCGGTTAAACGTAATCGCCTTTGTTAGCGCTTCCTTCTCCATATCCTTGACACCCTACGGGGCATCACTAGGCTAGGGCCCTCTCCAGAGCTGTCAATCAAAATGGCGGCACGCTTACATGCCTAACGAGTGGTCGGAAAATGTAACAAAAGCACGATTTTCTGCCCCTTCAAAGCACCCAAACAAAATATTTTTAGATGACAATAAACAATGGTTCCATCTGATCGTATAACCGATAACAGGTAAATTTGCCAGCTAAGCATTTGACTAATAAGCCCTGTTAACCAACCTGTGAACGTTTTTGGCTGTTTTAACAGCTTTCTATATTGACGAGATAAGTGAATCGCTGCCAAGTATATCTCACTATTATTTGTTTGAAAGTTATCGCCTTTTGAAGTGAATAACCCATTGAAATATGGGCTGATTTAACGTAAAAGATGATAAAATCAAAAGTAAATAGTTTAAGACAATTCCCTGGTACCGCGCTGTAGTGCTTTCACCCAGCTTTATGAGGCCTTTTGAATCACTTGAATAGCTGTCTTGGTTATAGAGAAAATCCCAATACCGAAAACAGCATTTTTCCCCTCAAATTGGCGCCAGAGCGTCATCCGTTGGACACTGTACTTAATCCCCGTCTTTAATTGGCCTTTTGGGAAGTTTGTTTTAATTTTTTATAAAAACTTATAAGCCCAGGGCTTTGTTTCTATGACTTTGGTCCTTTTACTATCAGTCACCTTAATACCCCAAGGATTGTAACAAGATCTGGTCGTGTGGTGAAACCGCCAGACAGATTAAATTTATAACTTGTGTTTTGTGAGCGATTCAGTATTAATTTAATACTACATGTGGATTTTCATGTGGACTTGCTTTAAAGCAGTTTTAGGTTATAATGCAAAGACTCAGCCAAAGACTTTTCTTTAATTTTCTTTTCTTTCATTTAAATGGACTGTTAAAGACATTCTCTGTGGAGCATGAAATAATTTTAAGTTAAAGTAAAAATAAAAATTATTTACAAAAGGACTAGACGATCAGAGACTCTGAATGCTCTTCTCACATTGAACATTGAAAGACTTTAAGTTAAAGTGAACACTCACAAAGAACTGTGAACACCAAAAACTGAATTTATTTTAATTTACATGCTTTTATTTACTTTATTAATCTTAGTTGATTATAAAGAGGGAGATGTAACATTTTATTTGTCTTAAGCGACCACCTCTTATTTTACAATGTTGTAAGCGACTTAAAATAATACACGTGTGTTCCAGCATGGCGGCTTACAGAGTTAGCACGTTTATGTTACACAGACTACTTCGTGTTTGGATGGTACTTTCACTGTACGCGTGTTTCAGTGTACGCATCCCATTTTATCTTCTTGGTCTTCAAAAGATACATGAACTTCGTTTAGCATGACAAATTGAATACAAATAATTTTTTGTTTTCAGTAAAAGTAATAAGTGTGATTCGCGTGTCTTCATTATAAACATTGGGTTTCTACCGTTTTTATTGTACGCTTTTTCACAAGCATGCACTAGTATAAAATGTTTAGTTGTTATCTTACCTTAAACATTTCTTTCACGTATGCATTCACTTCTGGATTATCTGGATCATAGATGGTGGAATTGGAAATGTTTCCCGCCATTAAGGTTCCCGACTCGTCTGCTACCTCTCTTGCCATTTTAAGCGCAGTACGATTGAGTTTCTCCAAGTCTTCCTCTCTACCGATTCTTTTCAGTTTTTCTCGATAACCAAAGTACTGTTTAATAAAAAGAGATTTAAGCCACATTTGTAAAACAAAACTGTTGGCAGATAAACAAAATATAATATCGTACCAAACAATTTTTTAAATAAAGAATTTTGTTAGACTGCAACACTGAGATGGAAGTGACATTTACCGGCAATAACCAATCATTATATCTATTTGTAACCATACTAAGCGTGTCTGCATTCGTTCGCGCGTGTGATCTTGTATAACACGAGATGTCTAGTAAATTCCCATTCAGTTTTTTTAAATGTTTAATCATTTTTATCTTTAGTATTTGGAAAATTAGGTTGACCTTTCATATTGTTTCATAGTTATTTACATTAAAATGTTGGAGCTAAAAAATACTTTAACAAAATAACGTACCGTGAAGGCCAGAACAACGTCACTTCCGGCATGTACAAACTCTTTCTGAATTTGGCGAACAACATCTGGGTTTTCCAGAACCACTTCCGGTACGAATTCCCCGGCCTCCAAATAGCCGCGCCTCTCTAGTTCAAACAAATATCCCTCAGCGACCAAGATATTTTCCCCAGCTTGAAGGCGTTCAACAAGACCTGCACGCGCAGAAAAAAAGAGCATTTTATTCTCTCTCTCTCTCTCTCTCTCTCTCTCTCTCTCTCACACACACACGTGCACACACACACACACACACACACACACACACACACACACACACGAAAACATATATAAATCAAGTAAAGTAAAAATAAACTACGAAGAGATTAATTAAGATATAGTAAAGGGCAACTCCACTGTATTTCCCCCCTTTAAAACAGTTTTTGCCGCTACTATTATCATATTAGGATAAGCGTTAGAATTTTATTAATAAAATTAAATACATGTGTGGAGAGATAGGTAATACGGGGAATGAGCAATGTGGAATTATACCTAATACGCCAATCTTTGTTTTAAAAAAATCTGGAGATGTTTCCGATTGGTACGAAATATATGGATGTCGGAAGCAATCGGCTGAGATTAAAGGGGGCTGGCTGAGTGCACTGTGTAGCTGGGCTGCTTCTTCTGTTCAAAATTATCAAAAATGAGACGCGGTGCTTGTATATTCTTGTCAACTCTTATCCCAAAATATGGGGCAAGTGACACGGCAGTGATCTTAGCAAGACAAAGTAAACAGTTTGGTTTCTTTGTAGCTCTCCCGTAACTGGGATATGAGCCCTGATTAAAAACCTCAAGCGTGGAGCTGCATTTCTTTACAATGTAGGCTGGATAGTATAAACGTGCTCCTTTATAGCGTGAGAGTATGAACGCGTTTCCTTGGTCTTCATCATCGAACAGTTTAGATGTGGGGAAGCGCTGTAGGAATTAGAATTCCCTGTGTGTGTGTGTGTGTGTGTGTGTGTGTGTGTGTGTGCGGGGGGGGGGGGAGATGTTATGTCGTATATAAGTTACGCATAGTTGATCGGGATCCGCTACGAGTCTTCCATTTCGTTGGCAGATGCCTTTTTTTAAGGGGGTAGCGTGGGGGGGGGGGGGTGATTCGGAGCTTAGGAAAGTGGGGGTTGGGGGCACGCACCAGTGTCCCCCCGGGACATTTGTTTGGTTTTAAATTCCCTGGGAGGGTATTCTGGGTTAACGTTGTTGTGAGGCATATAGTGAAGTTAAAGCACATGTCCCTGTGCCTATGCTATACCTTAGCTGTAAATGCAAGGACCTCCATTCTAATTACGCAAGGCTTGCCCACTGGAGAGATCTCACGTTCTTGAGCGATTTTTTAAAGATCTTCTACCATCAAACGTTTCATTTATGTAAATCATCGGGTGAATGTGCTCCATATGTTTGCTAAGCAAACAAAAGATACAACAAGGCCTATATTTTGCACTGATGTTTTTTTTATAGTGCTGCCCTTGTATTAGCGTGAATTATTAGAGCACGTTATGTATACTGCTATTGCAATATGTACGTAATTGTAGGTTTACCTGAGAACTTACCTGTGCTATAGACGATCCCCGCCTCATTAATTTTGTTGTCATTTGCCTTCCTTTAGTTTTCAAAGGATACGTTCTTTCCCGCATGTATTAGACTGCGATATGGAAGTACTGTAAAATATACCTAGTATTCCCCCCCCCCCCTTCCCCCACACACACAGCCCGCCTTGTGCACGTTCCAGTTTGACCCAATCTTGCGCTCCACTTTTTAACCCTCTTCTGTTACTGCAGGTTGGCTTGCAGCTACGCTCTCTCTCTCTCTCTCTCTCTCTCTGTCTCTGTCTCTCTCGCTCTCTCTCGCACACACGCACACACAAACACACACACACACACACGCACACAAGAGTTCCGCTGTTTAACTATGACTACCGTTACATCAAATAGTTCGGTCTGTATATAACTATATGATCAATTGCTCACCTCGTTTAGTCTTGCGCTCAGCCATTACGATGCGCGCAAGATATAACACCGCGTCTGTTGCAAAGAAACCGTCTGGGGCAGAAGATTAGTGAACTGGAGGTGACATGCAGTCGTGACCCGAGATTAGACGGGGAGAGGACGGGCACCTGTGCGTTGCATTGACTAGGTTAATTTGTTAAAGACAGCCAGGGTAACTCCTACCGACAAGGGACATCTCCAAGAAAGCCCCGTTGCACTTGTACAGAGCATAAACCAAACGTTGGTCCTTGCTTTAAGAACGCATTCAGAACAGCGGACTGACAGATCCGCGGATCAAATATGGCGACCCACTAAAAAACTTGTGGCTTAATCCTCTATTAGACATTGAATAGATTCCCCGTGCGGAATTAGGCCAGGGATTACGCAACAAGCATTCAGATGGGTCGGCCATATTTGATCCGCGAATCTGTTAGTTCGCTGTTCCTAATGCGCTCTTTTTTTAAGATAAATTGGTTTCGATCTTCATAAATTAGGGCATTTCTTGGGTTAAATTTACATAATGTATGGAACTACTAGTGTTTTCAGTTGATCCAGTTCCTTGGGTTACAACTGGAGAAAAAGCAGCCCAAAGAGTACGTTTGTGAAGAAAGGACCGACATTTTAACATTTGACTTTTTATATTTATTCTGTAAATCCGGCCCTTGGAATTCAACCATGGCTGGGCTTTTAATACAAGTGAAAAGTGTATGCAATTTACACCAGTAACCATTTTTTTATAGTTGTAGTTTTTGAATTTGACACCTGCTCTACGGATTACACTCAAAGCCTCTTATAATCTTGGGAAGTCGCTTCGTTGAATCTTACATTATGTTTATATTGAATCTAAGTCGGGTATTTACGAAACAGCGTTTAGACCTTTTGTGAACCGAGTCCCCAAGGGAGTAAAAAGTGGCGAGGTTGGGATCGACAGATCTTTATGAAATCTAAATACCAAAGGTAAAGGCTTTTTTGTTAGATATTAGGACACCAGCTACTGGTGTTGCGACCTCAGAACTTTAACTATAATTTTTCACAGAACAAGGGCGTTCAAGGAAGAGTCATCCATCGTTGTCAAAAGTGCTGTTCTCTATTAAAGAAAAAACTGAGGATCACATAAAATCTCCCGAGATCAAAGATTGAGATGTTTGTCACATGAGCTTCCTTCTTTCCCGCGGAGTTTAAATTTGATAGGCAACACGTGACGGAGTTATAGACAATAATTATATGTCAATCAATATTAATATACACCAAGTTGTATGTGTATTTCCGGTTGTGTTGAATTTCATAATACAATGGTATGTCAGGACGACATAAATTAAAACAGATGAATCAAGAAACAAATTCTCCTTGTCACTTTAAGGATGGATACGTGTAGTTTCAATCAAAGTCAATGTCTTCTGTCCTTTAACTTCATAATGATAACATAAGTAGTCCCGAGGAAAATATCATACAGCTGCTTGCAATGAAGGTGATTTGATGAGTGGAGAAATGGTCCTTTAACCAACCTAGAAGTAAAATAATTCGATATACAATATATATATATATATATATATATATATATATATATAGACCAAGGAGACATAAATCGTTACGAGATACATACCTTACGGTTAAGTTGATCATTTTCATCACTTTGAGATATCTTAGGAATTAACAGCTATTATATTATAGTTTTTCGTAGCTGATATGATAATCAATATCGGAATAAGCGGAACACAACGGGCACAACTCACATATGCACCGTCAGCGCAACTAACACAATTTGAATATTGCTTTTTTACGCCACAAGAGGGATCGCCCCGCCCCCCTCCCCCTTCCTCCTAGCGTGTCTAATTTGCTAGGAGTATACTGCTCAATCATATCAGTGGCGGCTTTAGGGGATGGCAGGGGGTCCTGACCACCACCCCCCCTTCGTTCTCACAGAAGAATCAAACAATGGTCCCCTCTTGAATTTTGACTAGCTGAAACATAATCCTAAACCGTACCAAATGGCACCTTTCGCCCTATAAAATACCTAAAATTTTCGGGGCCCTTCACCGGGCACCGAACCCCACACCAAGGGGCAGGGGGGAGGGGGAGTATCGGCTTCGCATCTGCGGACCCCCCTTCAAATAATCCTGGATCCGCCCCTGCATTCTGTACCTTCAATATTTGATGCTTGTTGTTGAGAAATGAGAAAAATGCCATTCTTTTGATGCATTTGTGTACATCTTATTCTTATATCGAGTGTTTTTAAAAATCCGCATGAATCCCCATTCGGATCAGTAGGCCTAGCGGTTTATTCTAACGCAGTCCATAAATAATGCCACACCCTTATGTATGACAACTTTAGAACTATAATAACTTAACACATACAAAGATGTTTTCGTCATGCTTTAAAAAGTTTATATCTCATCTTTCATCTTTTTAAAAGTTTTACTCACTTACCACCCAGTGGTGTCGCTAATGCAATAAGTCCCTGGGAGACCGACATTAAGCCAAATGCATGCGGTAGATGGTCGAAGCCCACTACATCACGCAACAGCAAGCAAGGAATGGTAAGCTTTGCCCCTAAAAATTAGGATTGTAGATCTTCAACTTGCAGAAAAGCATATCTAGCTCTGAGAATTAAACTATCCCTTTTATCAGTAGTACGGAAGGTTAGTCTCACGATGATCTGATCTATTTCAGTAATTGATCAACGTGAGACTAAAAGGTTTTAGACCGCTCGCTGCCCTAAGATTTTTCTTGGATCAAATATAAGTAGCCTACAGTGGTTGAACTTAAAAAGTAACCATGCTACTGAATAAGTTATTTTGTGAAAGGGGTCCAGTGTTCAAACTTACAATATCGTTACATTGATTTTTAAACGCATATAACTGTAAAACAGGTTCCAAAATCAGGGGCTCCCCTTTATAATGCTACAGTTCAGACATGACATCTGAGGCTCCTACATTCCCAAAATATGTCAATATCCTGAACCGAACTGTTTTAACCCTGAAAACATTTACTGTGAAAATTGCTGTTGCATACACGAGTTTTGATATACAGGTATGAATTAAATACATAGATAACAACAACATAAACACACACCTGCTCCTTCTTGGACACTAACTGTGTTGAACCCCACCCATTTCTGAGCTTTTGCATTACAAAGTACGAGCACTGGCGTATCAATGATATCGAGGGGTGACCCGGGGAAAACTTTCGATCCGATAGATTTTTCAGAAACCCCAAAGAACTGACACCCCTTGCTGGCTGCGTAAATATATTGAAGTAGACGAACAAACTCAACTTTAACCTTACCTTGGCAAAACCCAAACAGTGCAACGAGTATGAGCAGATGGACCAACTTAGAGCTCACGACAAGAAGAGCAACAGAACCGCCACCAAGAAGACCATATATGACAAGCCATGTTGCTACCGAGAAAAACCGAACATCCGTCAGGCACGTTGCTCCTATGCGCCCTATGACGACGAATATGCCAATGACTACAAGCAAACAGGAGGCGTTGTCTGAACTCATCCCTTTTTCTTTGGCAAAAGATGGCAAGAACGCCAAGGTCATGTTTTTTCCCCATTGGAAAAATGACACCGATAATATGACACGAAGGTATCGTAAATTGCACACGATCGCCATCCATGAGGTGCTTGTTGAATTGTCCGCTTCTCCTGAATAGCCTTGCTGGGTTTTCGGCTGAAACAAGTCCGACAGAGATCCAAGACCCTGATTGCCCTTTTGGCTTTCGTTCGATATAGCCTTGTCATTCTTGTACTCAAATCTTAAGAAAAGTCCAAGCAGTATTCCAATAGAAGAATACGCGGCCGTGGCAATCATTGCCACCCTCCAGTTAAACATGGACGCCATTGACTGTACCAACGGAGAAAGGACGAAAAGTCCAGCGCCACTGCCAGAAGTTGCAATTCCCAGTGCCAACCCCTTTAGTGGGCTATCATCGAAGCAGTGCTGGACGCTCACGGAGCTGGTGATTCCAAGGAAACTGAGCCCCATGGCTTGGAGGATGCCGAAGGAGACGCGCAGAAAATCCAGACTTGGGGCCATACTGCTGAGAACCAGCCCCAAGAACGCTAGGACAGAGCCAATCACAGCCGAAAGCCGGAAGCCCAGTACTGGAACCAAAATTCCGGCGGGCATACCTGAAGTGGAAAAAAAGTTCACAAAAAAAGTTTTAAAAAGTACGAAAAAAGGCAAATAGAATAATATGCAACGTACTAGCACTCAATTTTCCTTATGATCACTTACTTGGCACAATAACACTATATTGATGCCAGGTTTACTGGGAGGGTGTATTGACTGCGTTAGGAGGTGGGTGGGGGGGGGGGGGGGGCGCTTCCAAGGCAGATTCCGCGAAGCACGCTTTAATAGTCCCTATTTCAAAAAGTACTAGTAGACTCTTCATTGCAACCTCTGTGGTCTTTATTTATTTAGGTCCTTCTCACTTGAAGTGGTATAGTTAAGCTATACAATCTACCGGTGGGTGCACTTTGCGAGTTTGGTAACGTATAAAATACGCGGCGTTCATGTAACCTCAATATAGAAAGGGTCTTAAGCAGTTAGCACAGTGTGAATGGTCCCGTATGCGGGTTCCTGAACACAGGTGTGACAGTAATGGTTGTACTAGGAATGGCAGTCCAGAGTCCCATATTATGAGTACAGGATAAGATTAGTCGGAGTATTGGGGTTAGTATATAAGACAAAAGTCACCTGTACAAAGTAATGGGGAAAGCACTACGGTTCCTAGAAGACTACCATTCCTGCCACAGCAAGGGTAGGTAATGCGGGCAGTGCAACCAAGCGCCCTCTTCCATAAGCTACAACTAAAAGTGATTCCTGATAAAAGCAACTACATTTGTTCACGCCCCCTCCACAGCTAAGTGCGCCATTACTCACCAAACAATCCAAAGGCGCAAAGGAGTAAAGCTAAAATCCATGCAATACTTTCTTCTTTTGCTTTGAAATAATCCGACAATAAGCCAATATACAGGCCTGATGAATACTCAACTCCATTGAAGAGACTATGGTAATAAAACGAACTAAATATCACGGCGAATTTATCCGTTGTCATGTTACACGCTTTTACTCCTCCTGTTGGGTGTTCTCTTTTAAAGTACTGAAAGTGAGCTCATAAGAATGTAAAGTCGATATTTTTACCACTTTTAAGAGTACCGTTCTTTAGAAAAAGCATCTACCGGTATTACACACGGCCAACAGGAAGACGGCCATGGTCCCCAAGCCGGCACCTAAAAAATGACAACGCAGCTTTTACTTGTATATTGCGTCCTCTAGCTCTAGATCTGCGACCAAGTCAAACTCTTGTTAATTTTTTTTCTACTCTGTATAGTCGTCCCTGCCAAAACCGGTTTGAAGTACGTCACAAAAATCTCGTATCAAAGTGCTATCGCGGTCACGTCCAAAAACGTGCAAGTAATGGTAACTGCCGTGCCCTGCAGGCAGGGTGTTCAAGGGTCAGATACCGAGTCAGAGATCTGTGGATCTACTATGGCGCAAATGGCCCGATCTGCAAGACGATAGGGTTAGCTGACCATGCATGTTGGAAATTAACATTTTCCTTGTTAAAGCGACAAAAATATATTTAAAAAAATGAACTTGAAACTTGACGCAGGTTGACAAGGGCCTCGACCCGCGACGTAGTTTTTTATGATTTACATGTATTTAAAGGTATTCACAATGGTACTAAAGAGGTGAGCATACATACCTTGCACCGTTTATGAAATATAAGTACCAAATTTCTTACAAAGCGAAAATAAAATCCACGTTCAAAGAAAAATAAATAAAATGAAAAATAGAAATAATAATGTAGCAGAAAAAAAGCTTTAAAATTGCACTGCTTTAAATATCTGGTCCTGAAAATTACCTACTGATTTTCTCTTCAATATATAGAGTAATAGTATGCAACTGCTACATGTAATATCTGTACGAGTATAATGTTTTGAGGAATAATCTATCGTCTTCTTTAAGGTTTAGCTATTTAAAAACTATTCATGAAGAGGTATTTGGGCGAGTTTAGCGACACTGATTTGACATAAGTAATAATGTAATAATTATGCATCTTTTGTGGCCTCCCTCCTATGACCTATGGCTTTTGAAGAAATTCCTTTCGTGTCACATATTGAAAGTTGTTTGTTGCGAGTACATGTACCAGCCTGTCCCCATAGGTGACTTGAAAATTGCCTAGGATCAAATCCGACACCCCCCATTATAATTTTTTATCCATTATGTTATTATCATCATTGTTGTCACACATTCTGTGATAGCCAAAATCAGCAATGAAATCGCATCATAACAACATAGTGCACAATAACCACATCGGGGACACTGGGGCTTTGCTTCACCTGACGGGGTGAAGCATGAGAAAATATGCAGAGGAATAAAGCGGGCGTTCAGCCGTGATTATAGAGAATGTTACCTTAAGGTTCCCCGAGATACCCCAGTTCACAATTCTTCCACGACGAAGACATCGATTAGACACAGGGTTAGATCTAGGTCGCCAAGCTCACGGTGTCAGTTTCATTTACCCCAGTTCATGTGAGTGTATTCTAGTGTGAAGGCCTACTGTACATTTAACATTTATTGAAATAAATGTTATTATAGTATAAAATCTTTGGTCCTTCGTTATTCGTTATTGTCATCGACTTTTTAATGAAAAAAAAACAGGCCCGGTGTCATGTACCAGAAAGTTCCCCGTGACAGAGATTCCGCTTCCCATTCATTTGTACAGGTGAGCCTTGCCCTAGATTTTGACCTACGTAGATCAAACTAACCCTATCCAATATAACTATATGGAGCATGGACCCTAAGTTTCGTGACACCGTCCTTCATGTCACTAACTTTAAGTACACGTTCAGAGTTCAAGTTGTCGCCAACTGCTTCAGTGAGGGCGTGTCTCGTTTTTATGCTTACTCAAGATTTCCTTCTTCAACGCGTGTTTAACGTGTTACATGATGCGTTCGTGGTGGGGGGGAGGGGGGGGAGGGGGGGCAGGGGGGTTCTGAAGATTGTGTTGGAAACTGTTGCTCAGGCTTCCATCAGTTCATTTGTGGACTACAATGCACTATGCTGTGGAACCAACTTTGTGATCACGAAGGAAAAGATCTGATACAGATAAAATCGGTTTGAATATGAATCTTTATGTTTAAGTTAATCATTTTAATCATTTTTAGATATCTTCAAAATTACAGTCTATTTGATTATATTTTTATTTTCATCGCTGATTTGATAAAAAATATTGAAAGAAGACGAACACAGTGGGCACAACTCAAAAATGTTCGATAAGCGCAACAAACACATTTCGCACGCAAAAATAATGAATTTTATGTAACAAAAAATAACAATGTAAAAAATCGATTAAAAACAATTAACTGCAGAAGGCTGCTGAGAGATCACCGCTAGTGATGATTGCTGCTTAGAAGACCGTTGCTGAACAGACAGCTGTCGCCGAGGGCCGATGAGAGGACAGCTATCGCTGCTGAGAGTCCAGGTGCTGCCACTGTCGCCGTTGCCGTAGAGCCAAGGTGCTGCCGCTGCCGAGAGCGAGAGAGTGCAGGTGATACTGAAAAGACTAAGAGCTGTACTAAATTAAATTTTTGCCCCCCCCCCTTTATTTTCATGTTCATTTGCATAATGATGATATAGTCTGGATGACTGGTGCTATATTTTGGCCAAATTGCTCAAAATGTGGAAAAAGCATGAAACTTGGCACAAATGTTCTTGGGTCTATGCTGATCATTTTCAATGGCAGTGCCCAAAATTTCAAACCGTTGCTTAGCAACCGTTACTATGGAAGTGAATTTCCTTAGTAACAAGCTAATTAGACCTTTCTTGTCCAGTTTAAATGGTTTAGAAATGCTAATAACTATGTTTTAGGGCATCAGAACTATCAGTACACTATTTTAAAGCAATTAAAACCCAAATTAACCTTAGGCACGATTGCTAGGCAGCATATTACCCTAGCAACAAGCATTTAAAGTTGCGTTAGTCTATTAAGTAAGGCAAATCTATAATACTAGCTAAGAACTACACTTTTGAGCAAGATGTTCATACTTTTAATCCAGTAAGTTGAACCAATTGTGTGTTTACACATATCCGATCAAATAAATTGCTAGTGCAGATACTTAAGGCAGCATGTTCAAAATTAGTAACCAGCCATTTCCATGCTTTCATCACCTTATGACTCTTTATAAAACTTTGCAATAGTTAATAATAATAATAATAATAAATTCTCCCTTGTATGTGCAATATACAGTGCATTTTGCCCTTGCACATTGTCAGCCTCTACATCTGCACCTACATGCACACTGGAGCAACTCTGGACAGGTCAATAGCTTCTGGCAAATGTGTCCACTTAGGCCCACTGTTCCGCACAAGTCCAACCAGAGTGAGCACATGGTATCTGATGACATGGCACCGTAGTGCTGATTCAGATATGTTCATCTCGCAAGAATACACTTATATTGTTGTAGAGCAGCCTTGGTGGAAGTAAGATATGGCATCTAACGGACTTTGGGTGTGAACAGAAACTTTTGAACTTCATTGATTAACAAATAGAATTAAAATAGAACCATGCAGGTGTATTTAAGTTACTTGGTAGAGAATAGAAACTGACAAAATACAATGTGAAAAAACTTTTTAGAAAATATTGAACAAAATGAAAAATATCTTGGAAATCTGGTCTCTGAGAAACCTTTCAATAATAGGAAAGTCAACAGTGGTTAAACCTTTAGTATTTCTCATCTAACGTAGGGCATGTATAAACTCTCCTACCAGCCCCCCCCCCCCTCCCTCAATACTTAAAATATGCATATCATATTTAACTTTATCAGGAATGGAAAAAGATACAAAATAAAATGAGCAAGGATGGCGTCTGATTACAAAAATGGACGGTAAAGGTACCGCAAATAAAAATTTTACCAAGGCCCTAAACTTTACATGGCTTAAAAGACTTCTTTATGAAGAAAATAAGAGTAAGTGGAGAGCGTTTTTCTCGGCGAAATGTCAGGAATCGGTAGTAACAAAAGGTGGATTAAAAATACTAAAAGCAACTTCTTATCCCTTTTGGCAAAGATTATTGGTTCTTTGTGTGAAATTCAGGAAAATTTCAATTTAACCCCAGATGAAATCTTATCACAACCATTATGTCAAAACTCAAAAATTGAAAGAAATTAAAAAGCTATTTTCTATAAAAGATGGTGTAAAAATGATTTTGGTTTTTTTACATCAATGATATTATAAATGACATTTGAAATCCCCTCTGTCTAGAGGAACTCAACAAAAAAATCAACCTAAACACTAACTGTCTGGGCTAATTCAGCATGTTAAATACTTGTTGCTAGGGTAATATGCTGCCTAGCAACTGTTGCAATGGTTTACTTGGGTTTTTAATGTCTTAAAATAGTATAGTGATAGTTCTGATGGTTTGAAACATTATTAAAAGCCTTTTTAAATAATTTAAACTGAACAAGAAAGGTCCAATAAGCTTGTTACTAAGGTAAATCACTTCCTTAGCAACGGTTGCTAAGCAACACTTTGAAATTTTGGGCACTGCCCTTGAAAATGATCAGCATAGTCCAAAGAACATTTGTGCCAAGTTTCATGCTTTTTCCACCTTTTGAGCAATTTTTGCACCAGTCATCTAGACTAATAGGCAATTTTTACATTTTTAGTTAATGAACAATAAACGATATTTTTAATGTCTGCTTTTCTAAGTGTTCCTTTAAGCAGTATTTATACATGTGTCATGATAAATGGCAGTAGGCCTTAGAGCACCGAGTCTTGGAGTCAAAGGTCGTTGAATCTGTAACCCAGGACGTATTGCATATCCGGCTAAACCTCTTTTAAGTGGCATACTATCATATATTTTCTCCAGTTATGCAATACACGGTGGTTTTCTAAAATATTATTTGACGTATTTCATGAAAGCGACTTTTTTTTTACTGTTCTCGTAGTGATTTTATTGTTATTTGACTTTTATAATATTCCTTTATCTGACAAATAACGGTGGATAAATGTTTTAACATAATATTTAAAAATATTACCAAATATTATCGAAACTCCAGGAGAAATATACACAGAGTTAATAAGCACGTATGAACTTGGTTAAGTTCACTGTGCAATTTGCCTAAGTTTCAGTGATCTTAAAACCCCCTTTACACTGAACGGCGCCCTTTCTGCGACATGAAACTGGCATCGCTGTGGTCGCAGAAAGGAGGCACAAGCATCGCTTTGGTTGCAAAAAGAATGTTTAATGATCTGCCAGGTGTCGGCACATAAAGTATTATTATTATTATTATTATTATTATTATTATTATTATTATTATTATTATTATTTTTTTGCTCTCAAACAAGGCCGTATTACGGGACGCAGAAAAGTCGCCGCCAAGTGTAAAGGGGAATTACTTGATATTCGACAGATCTTCTTGAGCTCCACCAAGAATATGATATAATAAAATAAATTAACGAAACAAAAACGAAGTACCTGAAAGTATTTGGGACGTACTGGCAATTATGTTGCCCTCCCTCTTTTATGGAAATTTAGGAATTTTTAAAAGAATTTATGGCGTGTAAATCGGAAATTGGGCTAAACCCGTTTGGGCGTAGGGGTAATGAAAATGAAAGGTATCGGTTTCTTCGTGGCCTGCATATTCACAAACTTTGAGCGGTAGCTATAATTACCGAACTGGTTCCAGTTATCTCAGGCAAACAAAAATTAATTTTTTTCTAGAAATTTATTCATTTTTATTTAGATAGCAGAGTATACTGGAATGGACGTTCAGTCATTTATACAATTTATCACCGGAACTATGACAACAATAATACAGCAGATGGCTGGTAATTAATACCATGAATGAATTTCTTCCTTTAAGCAGAAAAGATCTTGCTTAACATGTGAAAAAACAAAATTGCCCATGTAACATAGCCGTACAAATTGTTATATTGATGAAATTTTAATACCTGTGTACATACACTATGGTTGATGCTGTTACCACTCATACATACACATTTATGTCCAGCTATTACTTTTTTCTCTAAAATAGGCCTTTTTCTTGCAATACTTGCATTGGATATTGGTTTAATGCAAAAATTAAATGACATTTGATATTAAAACTGTTACTTGAGTCATTGATGAAATGAAAATGTATCCATTTTATGTACATGAACACATAATCTGTCAGGAATTGTCTTAGTCGAAAAGAAAGGATTCTTCTTCAATCAACAGCTAATATTGAATCTGATTACCTCAAAAAAAAAAATAATAATAATAATAATAAATAAATAAAATCAAAGCTATTGACAGTGAACACTACGAAAAGTCTTAGAAGCAATACACATCATTTTTATAAATAATATAACACATATGATGAAATTCTATGCTTAGACCTTGCAACGAGAAATATAAAATGTCCATATTTTCTATTTTCGAGGGGATTTTTATTGTTTTAAATCACCACAAAGATTCATTATTGAATAATTCGATGCAGGATAAACCTCATTTTCTGTATGTGGGTGATAATGAAGGATTACAATACCCTTAAGTGTATTTCACTATTGTTATGCCCCCTAAAACCGCCAAAGGTGGAAGGGAAAGAGATCAACAACAGATTCAACCAGGGCTCCGTATCTCGAAAGGTTCGCTATGTTGCGCACGTGCAAGTGCGTCTCGATTCCATAGCCCCGTATCTCGAAATAGAATCGGTTATGGAATCGAGACACTAACGCACGTGCGCAACATAGCGAACCTTTCGAGATACGGAGCCCAAGTCCACCGAACAATGGCCGTCTGGGAACTGCGCAAAGCCGTTTACGACAGTGGTACGGCTTTCGGGCTTACGATTTTTAAACTTTGTCTAAGTTTGAGCTTGACAAAAATCGTAGACTATACGGAGGTCGTGGGGCACGGCCACCGCCTGTCTTCGATAGACGCCGCACAAAAAGGTATATACTAGCAGTTTACGAGCACCGTAACGACATCGCATGGCAAATGTAATCTAGGCAGGCATTTTTGCGATCATGTCATCCTAATACGGATTCAAGCCACTGAAAAAAAACTAATTAATCCCTTATAAAAGAAAACATAATCTACCATAGAAAAGTGAAAAATTATATTGGGTCTAATGACGTTTTTTTATGTTTGTTATTTATGGCACATTTTGATAATTAACAAACTGAAAAATTGGACCAATATTTGGCCCTATATTCGGATTTCCTTTGTCATCTAAAGGAGTCTGCGCAAGCACCTTGCCTTGAACATACAGCGCGTGCATCAAACCAATGCAGTCTGGGATCTTGCTTGGGCGACCGTTCAGGCCTTCTTGCAAACAATATAAAAGACCAGTAAACATTCTAATAAATGCCTTTGCTAATCTATAACCTCTCGAGAATGGAATGAGCTTTTCAAACGTGGGGTTATGGGTGATTGGCCAAACGCCATGCGGGTTAAATGGAATTGATTCTCCAGTGTAGTCAAATAATGTATTGCACTCCATTGTTTCCTCTTGGCAATACTGATTAATGTTTCTATCACAAGATCTACTGTACTTTGGAGCTTGATCAACGCCGCCGCATAATCCCGTTACCCTGATTTCTTTACCTTGTACAATTTGGGAAAATTTGAAAAAGTGAGACAGATGTTTATCTGAGGTAAGGGGAAGGCAGGCGTTACTTCCCTCCCCCTGTTCAGTTATCGTATCAATAGCATTTATAGCTTGGGTTAGATTATCAACGGAGAAAGGTCTTGCTGTATTTTCTTGGCCGTACCAAAAGCTACTATTTATTTGCTTTGTGAGGTTCCCTATAAATATATCGTTATCTTTAGCAAGGCTTGTGATAAGTGTTTTAATTCTTTTATAGAAAACTGATATAGTATTGGTATAATTCCTTTTGAAACAGGTCTGTCTTAATCCATGCTCATGACTGGGATGGTTTTGGTATTTATAACGATACATAAAGTTCGACTGAAATGACATATTTTCAGTGCATTTGGTTGTGAGAATCTGCTCGGGTCTTTCTATTTCCATGAAAACGGATTCAACGTATTCCCTAGAAAGACCCTGAAGATTAATATCCAGATCTGGTCTCACTCCTCCTGGTAGGCGGGTAGGGTATATAGGAACAGCCCGGGGGCTGGCAATGAGGGGAGTCCCACCTACGGCATTTAGAATGTTAGCTACCAGCACTATATGTAGCATTTCTTCTACTAGTACCGATCGAATAGTTTCTGCAATGTATACATTTGTTCCTTCTTTGATGGACATTAAGGCCGTTAGATAAGGTGGAATCGTGGTGAATTCAAGTAACAAAGCTTGTTGTAAAAGTTTCTTGAGCTCAGGAATAGTTGCCACGTTTCCTAATACAGGATTACTCAACCATTTCTTTATCATGTCTCTCTTACTTGGAGACAAGTCCCGAGTCGTTGGCATATAATGCGGATCATGAATAGGTAGATCTAACGTTCTTTTTATTTTCTCTTTGTTTCGTAGAACATTTTCATAGTCAAGCAAATAAACAAAATGGTTCATAACTGGGTAGAGCTTGCTATAATATTCGAATATCGGTCTCACGTCGTCATACCAAGTTGGCATATCAGGGATTTTATAGTATTTATAAATTGTTATTCCCAAAAAAGATGTTGCGAAAATCGAGATTCCTGTATTGTCAGTAACGCAAGTGAACAACAGATATAACTGGCCATCGTGAAGTATGGTTCTTTGACTATAATATCCTTTAGATTTTAAATCATTCGTCTTAATCATGATTGTCGCTGTACCGGTTGTGTCTGTTGTAACGGGCGGACCTATCTCAAGTGCCGAACGCGGTTTACTAAAGGGCATGCTACATGGTCCACACAGCTGGAAACGACATATCGATTTATTCCCAAACTGCAGACCTACTGTCAGACCTTTGGCCGGTTCTCCAAACTGACTCACAAAGGTGGTAAACAAAAGCGTTTCATGAGGGCTTCTTCTGTACGAACTTTGATACATTGGCCCAATCGTGATACCAGTTTGGCTTTCAGCAAGGATGACCTTACATGTTAATTTACCTCTTTTGGTTATAGTCCGAAACATGATGAGTGGTACATGAGCAATATTTTTCTTGAAAATTTTCGATATATTAATAGAAACTACTCCACCAAAAGTGAGATACCATTGCGAGTCATCATACCTGACTTCTGTTGCATCTGAAGAATTCATGTAACTTTCGCAATCAGAGCCGATTATTGCGTTCTCGCTCGGAGATATACTGACAAATATCTTTCCAGTTTCAGCCTTATCAAAGTCTCCGGTATCATTAATTCGAATGCTATTTCCCATATCTAAGGTGAGAAGTTTCAAGCCATTATCGACTACAAAAGGAGCATGACAAAACATCAAACCAAGACATTCCTCATGCTTAGCACGTAATAACCTAGTGAATCTCATAGAAGGAACTGAATCTTCGTTATGATGCGTCCCTATTGTTCCCACTATGCGACCAAAAAGAAAGTATTTTTCATATCTGTCTGGGTAGTACATATCAAGATTAAACTTAATTGATAACGAATTACGCTTGCCAAACTCAGTGAGTAATTGCGATTTCAAGGGTGTGTTAAACCACTTAATGTCCGTTAGAATGGATTTCACCTGTATCCCAACAGAGCCAGCAAACAAAGATGCTGAATGCGGGCGTTTGATCCAAGCCTGCTGTGTGGCTGTGGGCACCAATCTTCCACGGAAGACGTTGGACAGAATCAGCTCCATTCCATAAATGGTGGAAAGAGTGTCGCACAGTGTAAAAAGGTCGATCAGTTTTGCTGGAGCAGCTGCATACCAGTCTACGATGATAATGATGTATACGTGAGGATCACACATTTGGGACGTAAATGATATTTTAGCACTTACAGCCGGACATGCAAACATGCATACCTGACACAAACAGATGGAGTGACAGCATACATGTATAATACTTCAAATCAACCAGTAAACAGACATGCCGAAAAACGCACACTTGAAATGAAGTCAAAAAAACGTTAGTCTTTTTATATATTACATACCTTCTATTGCTTTCCCAATTATGGGATCGCCTCGGTCTGTGCAATTCCCATTGACGTAACACACACTGGTCACAAAAACTTCAGAAAACATGAAGTTCCCTGTTCCCTAAAGATAATAGTATTTACCAGTAAACGCTAGGGAAACATATATTGCTATTTGAAAAATTTACTTGTTGAGTTTACATGAGAAAACATTAATTTAAAGCATCATTTTAATACAAAGGAGTGGCTCTTTACACAAAACTGTTCATGAAACATGTTCACATATGTTAAGATGAGGGGAAAATAATGATAATTTACAGTATTTACCAAATTTTACCCGACAACCGTTTAGTTTTGTTGCACCTGAGGGTTCATCAGGGTACAGATAATTTCATATCACAAGGAGTTTGGCCATCCCAATATCATATGATAATTAAGTATGGTTTTCATCAAAGTTTTTACTATATTTGGTACCAGGGTGTCACCATTGGTCACTTTGGCAGCAGGTGGCGATCAAATATGTATAAGAAGTGAGAGCACATGCCCTCTGACCCATATTAATAATAAATTCCAGATATAAGTACAACACAAATAAAAGCCAAATACTAAAAAAGAATAAGTGTCCCGTGCAGCTAAAGATAAGCTTCAGCGTGCAGATTCTTCACAATTCGGGTAGTAAATTAGACTCACCAGTGCTTATTTTCCTCCTGGCTTTAAAGCACAGAGAGAATATAATGTACCGTGTAGCTATTTAGTCCCCGGTCACTTTAATAGCACACGCACGTCGAACGTGCGTGTGCCCCCGACAGTGTTAATGATAGGGGGATTACGATAGACAGCGCAAGTCGCTCACAGCGGGAGTCACTATCGCCGCTGTTAGGCCGGTAATTAAGTCTTTAACTTGACTAAACATGTTTTGCTTTGTAACTTGTGTCCTTCAGTCTTGCTGTTGCGGAAGCGCCGGCGGGACATATCTCCACCTTGCCGATATTTATCCCGACTCGCGACTTGAAAAGTATTATTGGTTTTGATTTTATCAAAGTCTTATTGTATCAGAAAACCTGCATATTTTCATACGTTAAGAGAATTATAGAAACTGTAGAAAAAGCTACTCGTACATCAGGGATAGAAAACAAGACCTTGCAGCACTATAATATATTATTCATCACCAGAAGTTCCTGTTTCACTTTTTTCTCCCAAATTACAAAGTCTGATGACAACTGAAAGGTTTTAACCATACCTCAGGGCAGTGAGAGATAGTCTGGATTTGATTAAAAGTAATAAAAATATATTTTGAAGAATTTCCTAGCCTTCGGCAATTTCCGCAAAGCTTCGGCATGCCCGGCAATACAGATATCTCGATATCGGTGAAAGTATAATAGAATTGGTGGAATAACGGTTAACGTCGTTGCAAACGTTGTAACCTGCCCGACGGGAGTTCGTACCCCAAAGGTACTTTTGAAATTTTGAAATTGTCATTATTATTGATATCTTTTAATATAAAAACAGTTTTGGCTAATTGTTTTTGCAACGAAAAGCAGAGTAAGCAGGTTTGTTGTAATTGTTAAAGTTATCATGACTGGGGACATAAATTAGTATGCTAATCGCTTATCATGGTATAATGATTGATACGATGGGTATCAGATAGTTTTCATTTGATATAAACGACGAAAGAGCGGCCTTCCAAAGATCTTTGCTGAATGTTTATAACGTAGGTACTATTATGCGCATAAATATTGATACATGACGCAAACGACATTTACTAATTTCGGTAATATCAATTTTAATTAAAATTAAAATCAAATTTAAATGAAATTAAAATTAAAATTTGTCTAAACGTGCATATTACCATATACCTTGTTAAAGGGTTCTCAACACTTTACATCCTAATACAGCTTGTCAATTTTCATGTTTGTTAGTCATGTTTTGATTTGAGAAAATTGAGAGAAGACCGACCCTCTACTAGGACCGCAAATTATATATGAGTATTTTTCTTCAGTGCAAGAGACTGCGTAATAAAAAATCAATCTGAAACTCTGGTATAGGGTGGCCTTATGTGTGCAATAATATACAAGTAGGGGCAGGGGTACAATTTGATAGTACAATAAGTCATTTATACATCTATTGATCTCATCGTCGGGTCATTGTTTACAATAGCGCTTTGTCGCTGTGCGTACCTTTTTGCATTTGAGTTAGACTCAGTCAGTAACAGCTGGTGATTTTGTCTTTTTTTTTTGCGTTTCATTGACAATATTTTGGCCACCTAAGTAGGGAAATGTGGCTCTTTGTTTTGAAATGACATTTCCATTGTTCCTTTGAACACGCAAAAGTCTTCACCAGGAAGCAGATAACACTTACGTCAACATTCTTACTTTGTAATAACCACCCAGGGAAAAAACAAAAGCCTCATTAGGTGTCGTCCTTCACACTGTAAAAGGTGTTAATTTCATGCTTCTATTGTTTGCCCACGAATCATTATGACGAAATTGTAGGGTTGCCAGATCACTCGCGCTTCATTCAATTCTCTTTATCTGCCCTGCAGCCTGGGATGAGTGATACTTGACTGACCTTTGTTTACATCTGGAGATTTTCTTTATAATTTGATCAATGTGCATATTATAATATATTTTCCATCTGGAAAAATACGTGATAATGTAACGATTCTTATTTTACGGATAGATAATTACAAAAATTAATTTCTGATATAATACCCCCTATTTCAGCGCCTATTCCTGGCTGCGTTAATTATGGGGGGGTTGGAAAGTAATCCGTTCGGACGCGGATGTGATGATTGCTACTCTTACCAACGGTACTTCACCGATCAACTACACTCAGCCACCTGAAGCAGAATCACCAACAAAAGACAAATTGGACTACATCTGCCCTCTTGATGAAACATCTTATGTAAAAAAGGCGATGACGGTCAAAACATACGTTCCTCGTGGTGTATTAAATGTTCATCGTATTTTTTCGTTCATTATTCTTATGAGTTAAGCAGCTTCACCTCCGTGACACCCTTTTTATTTATTTAAACCATTGTTAGATAAACCAAGGGTTTCACTCCAGATTTCACGATCGAGCAAGTGATCATGAGGAGAGTGTAGCATGCTATAGTAAACTACCCCAAATATACCCAACACCTCCAGGGTTTCACGAGAGAGGAGAGGAAAGTGTGTAGCAGAGAACTTCATTAATGGTCGTCATAATTGGTGGTTGCCTTGGGAAAATGAGTTACATGATTACATAATACAGATACGTGATAACATAAGATTAATACTAAACTTTTCCCTGATACAAAATCCCCTATTTCAGCGCTTCTTCCTGACTGCGTTAATTACGGGGGATTAGAAAGTAATCTGTGAGGACGCAGGAGGGATGATTGCTACCCTTACCAACGGTAAATCACCGATTTACTTGACTCCGTTACTTGAGCAAAATCACCACGAAAAGACAAATTAGACTACGTTCGCCCTCTTATTAAAACAAAGAATGTAAAAATTTGATGTCGGTCAAAGAAGAGGCCTGTGCTTCATGGTTTATTAGATAGGCCATGGTTTATTAGATAGGTTTATTATTCATCGGATTTTAGTTCATTATTATAGCTTCACCTCGCGAAACCCCTTTTATATATATTTAAAACACAGCACCCCACGGGTTTCGCGATCATGAAGAAAGGGAGTGTAGCAAAGAACCTCATTAATGGTCGTAATAATTGGTGGTTGCATTGTAGGCCTAACCTTGTTCATTTTAGTCGACAGACTAAGCTAGAAGAAAGAACAGATCATTATCGCCTCTCTTTACTTAGGAACAATAACTGGCTAGTGGCAGCATTTATAAGTTCTTTTATTTAGAAACTCCCGATCCTTTGTCTGGGACTGCCGTTCAACGCCGTTTAAATGACGTTCGAGAAACGGCGATAACGACAGAGACGTCCTCGAACATTTTTGGACTCAGTGAAAAAAAAAAAATCCGTTAAGAAGTAGCCTTTTAATGTCCTGGCAAATAACTTTGCGATGGCTCAGAGAGTTCTAGAATGAATGACAAGAAACGACATTAGGGTTAATAATAGACTAAAACTATCAGAGTGTAGGCCTGTCTTACTTCTAAGACCATCTTGTGATACGAGTCATGCTACACTACAATAGAGGGGGTAGCAGTGGATGATTTAATACAGGGATACCATCGAAAGTTTATCAATAGAAAATCGTGATTCCCAAATGTTTTTTTAATTCATTAAATATAAACGGTTTTTTATCGTGCAATGGGTCTGGCATAGTTGTATTGGCCTATCAGTTGGAAACACGTGGTTCGTCTACAATTGCAAATGGCGGAGGTGCCGTGGAAGTTATTGTCGTAAAATTAGCTGGATACGTGCACGTAAGAAAATTATTCATTTAATTTAGTTTTCAAGCGTCAGCTTAATCTGGTAAAATGCCGGACGAAAAAAATCATAGATAGAGCCTTATGGCCCACTGTATAAGGATGCCAAAAAATACATCAACGACGAAGTTTATCGGCAGATAAACGTGTTTCCATTCTCGGCTGACTGAGGAAAGGTTTGAGAGAACATTTAAAGAAGAGGCGGGCGAACCAATAGTGAGTAGGAAGTGTGCTGCATTAAGACGAACAATACCGATCATAAGTGGACAGCTAATAACCCCTAATTAACCCCGGGTTACGCGCTGCTGTGTTGACTCCTTGCTGGGAAGGGGTAGCGGCCTCATACTGTTGTGCGTAGTCACACATTGTCTTCTAACATGCGGCTACACGTCGGTTGCATTGTATTAATAAAGTAATACCTATTCATAAGGAAGGGGGCGGATGGTAATCTGACGAGTATTAAATCAGTTATCGATTAAACGCGTACCAGTAGTCGTGTTTTTTAATAGCTACACGGTATCTGCGAAAATATTTCAGGATAGGGTGTAAAGGGACGAAGTTATACCATTTGAAACCATATGGCTGCATTTTGTCGAATTAAGGGGCAATGGTTTGGCATAAATACTTGCTTTATGAATACGAATAGTAAGACATACTTGTGGGTTGTACCCTTCATTAACAGGCTGCAGGCGAGGTCCAAAATTAGCTGTCATATTTAAGTTATTCAATGCGTTATTTGTTGTCATTGGGTCCACGAAGAAATTTCCTGAGAAATGCAGACGTGGAAAACCAAGGTAAGAATGCCTCAGCACTGAAAAGATAAAGGTTTCCGTTAGGAAAAAAGTGAACGGTTTATATACATTAAATACCAGTAAATGTTAGACACACTGACCAATTTGATATTCGAATTGCATATTACTTACGTCAGGATACAACGTAGCTTAAAATTAGATACACTGTATATAAATAATATAAGAAATAAATGATTGTGGAAACCCAAAAACAATCCACACCCATTCCAGGAGGCGAATTGACTTACTGTGTTCTCCATCTCTGTTACTAGATATTGTTATAATGTTTGTAAGTAGAAAAATGATAATAAAGACAACTTTAAAGTAAAGTCCACCCATGGTTACGAAATTGAGTGCAAATGAAAAAACGAAGCGGTAAACAGGTGGACACAGAAACGCCCACGGTCAACCACGTTTTCACGTACTGTTGCCTCATAAAGGTTAATGTAAAGACCATAAACGTGATGCAGAGATCCCCTATAGGCACACCAGTATTTACTTATGAATTTTGCTTATCAGTAGAGAGTTAAGGCTGCCAAAAATGTGTCGACCGGCTTTAAAACAGATTGAGATAATCTGTACATTGGGTTGTATGGGCTATACACGGTAACAGTATAGATCTAAATAAAAAATTAAGATTTACAAAACTTACGATTGGGGGGGGGGGGGGGGACAGATAATGTCTTTATCTTTATATTTACAACATTTGTCGCTCCTTCGGAATAATAAAACTGTGGTGTAACATGTGCACGAAGATCCACTGTTTTCAGTTATTCTTTTATAATGTTTTGATAACCTGTGGTAGTTTGCGGTTTGCGATTTATTTTTATTGAGGTCATCCTTTTAGCACTCGTGGTATAGCGAATGAAAATCTGTAATTAGGGGCTCATAACTCTATGACAAAAACTTTTAAACCAAAATGACGACACGGGATTGTAGCTGATTGTTTTATGCTCAACTGTACCACTCTTTGTGATAAAATCTTGTTCAGGGGTGAGGTTTCGCCCCATTACGATTCCTATTTCACCTCAAAACAAAAAGGTGATAAATTCACTATTAAACCTTTGAGTTGCCTGTGCTTATACACTGCAACGAGAAATATAACCGACGATAACTTATATATCCGGGTGTTTTGTTATTGTTTTAAATCAGCGCAAAGATAGATGCATATTGAATAATTAAATGCGGGAAAAAAAACTCATTTTCGGTATCTGGATGACAATGTCCTTAATTAACCTATTTTTGCTGTCACATATCAATCATCCACTCAAAAACGACAAATACGGTGCGAACTTTTAAGGGCAATCTTTTAATGGATACAACCACCAGAATGAGCAACTCACTGACATTTAAAAGGGAACCAGTTATAATTGTTCTATTCAGTATATGCTATGATTGTAATTAAAGGAAGACTAAGCGCCTGTAAACATTCTAAATATAAGTGGTTGGACAATAAAAGACATTTAAAGCGTTTTGATATTGATTTGGTCAACATGCACACATTATACTATCTACAGGTGACACAGAAAGTAAATAACAATATCATTGGATTTGTGACCCTAAGACATGCATGATGTAGATGTTATACGTGTATAGAGACAGAAAAAATATAACTGCTGTTTCAATACTATTTTGTATTGTTTCATTTCTGGCCAGGGGTCATGGACAAATATAACCTAGGATAAAATTTGGTAAATTATATACATGTTATTGATAATTTTAAATATTTACAAAAACTCGTTAATTATTATATTTAATGATGCAGTGCAAAATTCGGAGATTTCCATCCGCTGAAATGTCAAATGGTCGTTTTTGTGGGGAAGAAAGAATACAAAATAAAAACATAAATATAGCTTGAAAAACCTCCAATATTATTAAATGTAAAAAGTACGGTAAATGGTTATCCCCCAACATATGCCAAAACCCCACGGAATGTTTACACTGGAAAGACGCTTCACCTGTTTAACTGCGTAGGACGACTGGTCTATATAAACCGCACCTAAAAATTGCTGCTCATTCTTTCCTCATAGACCATTTCAAAATGAACGAAAAACGTGCTATCTGTCTGATCATATTTTTAACTGTTGGACTCATCACCGGTGAAGATGACAACAATGATGCAGCTGTAAGCGAAGATTTTTGTGGTTATTATGACGGTATCGTAAGCGTAGTGTATTATAGCGGTAAGTATCTGTGAATTTCTCGGGGAGTTAATCGAAAAGCCATGGGATGCCAAGTTAATGCTTTCATTCATTTCAAATTTAGTAAAAAAAAAAACACATAGGTCATTTAGCAAACATCCAGTTTTGTCAATATGCATCATGTAGAACATTTAAAGCAGCGGTGAGCTTTGTTCAACGTTTTATTAATTAAAAAAAAATGCCTATGTACATGTAATGTGGACATGTACTGTTACCTAACTGACTAAAACCTGTATTTTCTTATTTTTATAAACATAAAGACGGAGGTTCAGGCCAAAGCGTATTTCAGGATTTTCCGGGCGACTCAACAGGTATAGCAGGGCAAGGATAATTTTCGAATAGTTGATCATATATATCTTCAGTACATAATATAAGCAGTAAAAAACTACTTTCTTTGAAATGTTTCATTAATCCCACCGAATAATGTCTCTATGTGAAGTATAAGAAGACCCCTGCACACCCAGGCCTTTAAACCTAAATCCTTACGCTTACTTTTAAAAATATTTTGTTGTTATTTTATATATATGTGTGTGTGTGTGTGTGTGTGTGTGTGGATTGAACGACAAAGGGCCTCAGTATTAAGATGTAAAAAGATGTTAGTGTTCTGAGATATCATATTGTTGTTCCCTTCCTATTTTAGGCTGCCCCACTTCTGTAATCAATGATTACGGTAAATCTATACTTGGTTCCCGAAATATTATTTAATTTTGCTATAGCCTATCTCATTTTACCACAGTGAATTATGTGACCAATCCAGTTTTTTTCGAACTGAGATAAAGATGGAATTGAAATGGACTTTATATTAGATCATACGTTTAAAAAACGGATGTCTAAAGTTATGACCTACATGTAATAACAAGGCTTTCTTTAGCTGAACAGATTTTTTTCAGTTAATAGGCTTGTAGCCTTTATAAGAACTTTAAAGGCAGCGGTGAGCATTTAAAATTAGTTAAATGTTTTATATTACTTAAAAAGATTTACCAATCAAAAGCATACGTATACTGTTATCTAACTGACAAAAACTGGATTTTTTTTTATTTTCAGGACTTTCAGGACAAGCAAACATGAAACCGCTTGCCGGTCAAGTAGCAAGTATAGCAGGTAAAGCATGACATTTGAGTGACTGCCCATATATCTTCGAAGCATAAGATGCATCAGATTATAATATTTAAAGATGCATACAAAGTCAATTTTTTGTCACAAAAACCAACCAAATGCCAGCATATAGTTTCAAGTAGTATAACTAAGAGAATTACCAAAAGGCACTGTTTAATTGTACCCGAAATTTATGTTTGAACAGATTTTTCTGCTGGCATTCTAAGCTGTATGTCAAAGGGGCAGCAAAGTAGGAAGTAGGTTTAATTTAAATGAGCAGTCTTAAAGTCTTTTATGGCTGATTGAGTGATCTATTCAGTTTATCCCTTGGCATGTCAAATTTATTTGAGTCATGTAAGAATCTACTAGAAGTGGTTTACATGTGTTACTGGGAATCCACGCTCCACCGATGCTCGGTTCGTGTGTACCTTTAAGACTAGTAAGTTAAGCATCCTTTTATACGTCTACTTCTTTTATTCTTCATTGGATAAACTTACATAATCATTTTAAAGGAAATGCGAATACAAGAGAGGTGAAGTATGTGCTAAGCATCGGTCAAGCAGGGGGCCCCTGTGTGCAGGAAGACTGCTGGACTCACTGCTATATCACTTACAGCAAAGGGGGTTTTTGTCAAAATCCTGATTTCTGCGAATGCTTCGAGTAGCCATTAGGCTAAAATGGTAAAACAAGAAAATTAAGATAAACAGTTTAATTTAAAATATTACACCTAACATTTGGCCGATGTCAATTCTGCTTAAATAAACTAAAAAGCGCATATGAGATATAGATGTGAGTGACTTTAGCAAAGTAATAGATATAATCATGTTACACATACACTGTATATATTGATAATGTAATATTTGGTAATACTTCTTTTTTTCAGAAAATCCTGGCAAAAACGCAGACATTGTTTTGTTCAAACCACTTCATTTTGAAAAGAAAATGAAACAAATTGTCGAGTGAAGCAATAAACAGATTGTATGAAAAAATGTTTTAGAATTCCGTTTTTAGATTTCCATTTTTCTACCCCCCTTATTAAAGCGTTATTTTCCGACAACAAATGTCATACAAAAGTTTCCAGTGATTTTGATCGCATGTGGGTTATTGAAAATAACAAATTTTACTGTTGGATGGATTATGACTTATTATTATTAACGCTGAACAAAAAAGGGTCCTTTATAATACCGACACTGGTAAACAAAATGTTTTTGAGTAAATTAGCATTGCAGCACTGAAACTTAATTATTTAAATAAAATATTGATAATGATGATGCTGTTTCAAACAAGCGTAGAGATAAATCTTTCTAAAATTACAAGACAAAAAATAAATAAATAGATAAATAAATAATTGTCGAAATCTCTATTTTCAGATTTTATATGTTTACTATATCTTAAACCAATGACAGACATCTCTTAAAAGTGAGAAAGATATGTGTCTCCTACTTGATAAAATTATTATCATCATGAAACCGCATGCCATTCATCTATAGACCGAAAAGAACAGATTGACTTTTCGTATGTTAATGTTGCCACTTCAGTAATTTATCATAGCACATATCAGATACTAGGTTTTATGATCTAGTATTTATACTACTCGGCGGTTACACACATGAAGAAAACAAAGAATATAAGGAATCAGGCCGACGCCTCAAAATGTAGCTTTTAGTTGGGAGGGCTGATATTGTCTTCTCTCGCTCTGGATCTGCGGCTAAACCAAACTCCAGCTTACCAGCAAACACGTAACGTTACCATAACGTTAAATTTGCCCAAAAAAGTTATAACCACGTTATGGTAATGTTATAATAACGTTATGTGTTTGCCGGGTTTTACCATCTCGGTCTGGCTGCCCGTACCACTACCGTTTGAAGTACGGGAGGGAAAAAATTCGATTTATAGTGCTACCGCGGTCATGTCACGTGCACAATACACTGTATCCAAAGAATGGGCAAGTAACTGCCGCGCGATGCAGGCTGGGTATTCCTGGTCCCGGTTACAATAAATAAATAAATAAATAAAATATAAAAAAATAGATTTAAAAAAAATTAAAAATTAACTTAAAAACTGTGAAACTTTGGTTTGGTTAAGAGATCGCGTTAGAAATCTGTGGATCTACTATGAAGTAAATGGCCCTGTTCTACGAGGCGATAGGGTTAGCTGACCATGCATGTTAAAAATAAACGTTTTCCTTGTTAAAGCGACAAAAATGATGAACTTGAAACTTGACACAGGTTGACAGGGGCCTCGACCCGCGAAGTATTTTTTTATGATTTAGATGTATTTAAAGGTACTCACAATGGAACGAAAGAGGTGAGCGTACATACTTTGCACCGTTTATGAAATGTGAGTACCAATTTCATACAAAGAGAAAATAGAATCCACGTGCAAAGAGTAATAAATAAAATGAAAAATAGAAATAATAATGCAGCAGAAAACAGCTTTAAAATTGCACTTTCTTTAAATTTCTAGTCATGAATTTGACCTATGTATTTTCCCTCCAATCCGTAAAGGGAAGTAAGTATGTAACAACTGCATGCAATATTTGTGCTAGTATGATTTTCGAAAAAAATGTGCCGAAACTATGTTGTCCTTTAATTTAAGCAATTTAAAAAAATATAAAGAGGTATTTAGTCGGGTTAAGTGACAATGATTTGTCATAAAGTACAAATGAAAAAATGATGCATCTTTTGTGACCTCTTTCCTATGACCTATGGCTTCTGAAGAAATTCGTTGCGTGTCACATATTGAAAGTTGTTTGTTGCTACTACCAGCCTCTCCCCATAGGTGACTTGGAAAGTGCTTAGGATCAAATCCGACACCCCCATTATAATTTTTTATCCATTATGTTATTATCATCATTGTTGTCACACATTCTGTGATAGCCAAAATCAGCAATGAAATCGCATCATAACAACATAGTGCACAATAACCACATCGGGGACACTGGGGCTTTGCTTCACCTGACGGGGTGAAGCATGAGAAAATATGCAGAGGAATAAAGCGGGCGTTCAGCCGTGATTATAGAGAATGTTACCTTAAGGTTCCCCGAGATACCCCAGTTCACAATTCTTCCACGACGAAGACATCGATTAGACACAGGGTTAGATCTAGGTCGCCAAGCTCACGGTGTCAGTTTTATTTACCCCAGTTCATTTGAGTGCATTCTAGTGTGAAGGCCTACTGTACATTTAACATTTATTGAAATAAATGTTATTATAGTAAAAAAATCGTTTGTCATTCGTTATTCGCTATTGTCATCGACAATTTAAAAAAAAAAAGATCCTGCCTGCATGTCGCTAGTACTACTAAGGCTGTATTCAGAAGAGCGGACTTACTAGTCCGCGGGCCAAATATGGCGACCGACTAAAAGGCTTACCGTCTTTTCCGCTAATAAACACTAAATAGATTCCCCGTGGGGAAGTATTCAAGTGGGTCGGCCATATTTGATCCGTGGACTAGTTAGTCCTCTGTTCTGAATGCGGCCTTTGTAGACTTCTCTTACAACAGCTCTCGTTGACTTCGGCGTCGCCAACTGCTTCACTGAGGGCTTTTCTCCTTTTCTGATTAATCGAGATTTCTTTCTTCCACGTGTTAATGCACGTTGAACGTGTTTGAAACCACGTTCGTATGGGGGTTTTCTGCAGATTGCGTGGTGGGAACTGTTGCTCATGGATCAGTTAGTTAATTTGTGGACTACAGTTCACTTCGGTGTGGAACAAACTTGGTGGACACGGAGGAAAAGATCTATAAATACTGTTGTGACAGGAATGGTAGTCCTGGGAATTGGTCCCATATGATAAAGTATATAGGTTGGGGTGAGTCGCAGTATTGGGGTTAATATATGGGACGAATGTCACCTGTACAAAGTAATGGGGAAATGGACTAGGGTGCATGTCGCACGGCGTTTGCAGGAAAGGGTGACGACATTATACAGGAGCGGATTGAGGCTGTCTTCTGGGTCTTCTGGAAGACGGTCAGATTTTCAAGTTTATATTGATGGATATCCAATTTTTTTCTGTCGGAAGACGGTCAAAAATAGAGGATGGATCAACAAAGATAATTTGGAAGACTGTCAAAAAATATCTCTGGACCCGCCCCTGTTATACATGTATATAAATGTGTCATGCAAAAGCTTAGATGTGTGTCTGACACATGACGGAACCGGCCCACCTCACCATTCCCGCCCAATCTATTTTTTTTAATTAAAAATATTAAAATAAGTGGACTGGCCTGCCTTGTTTACTGATTGTTATCCCATAGTGCTTTGCATTTTTTTTTAGAAAAACTTACATGGAGAGAGCTGAATTTTGCCTATCTCAAGTGTATTCGGCGCCGAATTTTTGTGACACTCTGTGACTCTCTGGTTTTATCAATTTATTAAACTATTCTGCCTGATTACTTACATGCATGGCAAAATATTCCTTTGTGTTAAATAAATGGATAGATCTGAAAGACACGACAACTCTCTGTGGCTCTATAAATTCATGAATCTATAAAATAAAATAACAGGTATTGGCAAACAGGATACTATATGCATAAACCATAAAAATGATACAAATGCTTGACCCTCTTTAAAAAAATATATCATTCATTGCAACTTATTATATCAGTATTTTATTATATATATATATATATATATATATATATATATATATATATATATATATATATATATATATATATATATATATATATGTTCTTATTACATCAGCTGCTATTGCTCGCTTTTTGCAATTTACACATTGTCTTCATGGGCCCGTCCAATGAGTCCAATAGTACTATCTCCTTTTACGCCGTCGGGCAACTAGGGGACCAACAAAGATCTTCAACTGCTCTCTGTCACGCGCTAGGTGGTGAATGGTTCCCCAGCATTCTCTGCTTCGACAGTCCTCCATGTGGTCTTAGGTCTGCCTCTTTTTTTCGTGTCCCTCTGGTGTCCAGTACATGGCTACTTTTGTGGTGGAATTTAAGTATTTTCTCAGCACATGGCCAACCTATTTCTATCTTCTTATCCTGATGACTTCACTTATGCTTCCCTGGTTGTTTTTTTTAACAGACCTTCATTTGATATAGTCCTTGGGCAGAATATTTTAAATATTTTTTTCTGAGGCTTAAGGTGTGAAAGGTAGAAAGCTTCCTGAGATCTTCTCCTGTCATGCGCCAGCATTCTGAACCATAGAAAAGACGTGATAGTACACAACTCTCAAATATACGGACTTTGGTTTTTATGCTATATTGACAGCATTTCTAGATTTTCCAATCTGTCTGTTAATATCATAATGATAACATAAGCAGTCCCGAGGAAAACACCATAGAGCTGCTTGCTATGAAGGTGATCTGGTGAGTTGAAAAATGGTCCTTCAACCAACCTGGAAGTAAAAAAAAAAATTTAAAAAGAGACCTAAACCCTCATTAAATGCAATAATTTATGTCCCATTTAATAATTGTAATCACTGTTGTTAAATATCTGAGAAATAATAATCTGTTTTACTGATTTTCATCACTGTTATGATACTTAATAACTTAAGTAGACGACCACAACAAGCACAAGTCAAAAAGGTTCGCTAGCTGCAACAAACACATTTTGCGCATTAATTTTCTACGCCACAAACGAACCCCTTTCCCTATACATAGCATATTATCTGAAATGCTATGAGAATATTGATACATTCAAAATATGACGACCGAGGCTGGGAAATGTGAAAAACGCTATTCTTGTGGCGCAGTTCTGTGCATTCGTTTGTCGTATGTTTTTATTCATTTTTCATTTGGATCTTCATTTTAGTCAGTAAATTATACAAAATGTACATCGCAGACCATAAATACGCCACGCCCTATCACGATTTCTTTGAAGGTCTATATAATACTTTTACACATATTGAAAGGCTTTCTCTGTAATAAAAACTTTAATAACATCTTCCTTCTTTGTCAGTAAGGCTTAATCACTTACCCCCAAGTGGTGTCGCTAATGCAATAAGTCCCTGAGCGAGTGACATTAAGCCAAATGCATGCGGTAGATGGTCGAAGCCCACTACATCACGCAAAAGCAAGCACGGAATAGTAAGCTTTGCCCCTAAAATTTTGAAGTGTAAGAGATGTTCCATTGGTGGAAAATTATGTACATCACAGCAGAGGTCAATTTTCTGAGCCTTGTTTCAAAAATAATAATTAAAATAAAAATAATCCCAGTGGAAGGTTTGTCTCAAAGTAGTCAACATTAACCCGGGATATTCCAGAAATTCTAAATAGCAATGTTCAGCTAAATTACAATCAGTGGAGAATGTTTTAAAGTCTTAAACAGATACTGGCAGCTGCCCTGGTTATCTTATAAAGTAAATTAAAACTAATGAGGAGCTGGTCGGCACTTAAATTAACCCCCTAAACATTTAAACTTTTGGCGTATTATGCGCACGCACACACAGATCACCACCGCCAACAACAACATGAACACACACATCCTCTCTCCTGAACTGCACCTGTGTTGATGCCAATAACTGTTTGAACTTTAATATAACAAAGCGTATCAATTCTACTACAGACTTGACATTTAATATGGAATATTTTTTCCAAATCATTTTTCATCAGTTTTTTTCCTATTTTACTGACTGATAAATGAAAATAAGGATTAAAATCGTGTTCTAATAACTTTTAATTATCTCTTTGATGTCATTGTGACATCAGTTCATTAATGGAATTCGCCAGAGAAGCAAACAAAAACACATTGCCTTTTCTACTTCATACGACAACCATTAAATGAGATATTTTGGATCTCCATATTTTCCAAATTATTGTCTGCAAAAGAGTTACACGCTCCACAAAGGACCCTCATGCCAGTGTCTAGTCACAGTAACAGTCGCTGTTACGCCTGACCTCTTCTGGCTGCTACCAGCGCTCTCAAGCGGCAAGGCATTCCTTGGGATATGTTTTTAGAGTTCAATCTGGAATAACATTCCAGGCATCGGTCGAAATCTGTCCTATTTGGCCCAGTTTTGTTGTAGGACATGTAGGCCATTCATTTGGCGAGTAATGGCCTACCCACATATTGTCTACGTGGTTCAGATATGGCGGTTTTGATGACCAGGGTAGCTGTTCATTCCCTTGGTTCTGTAAGTAATCTGTTATTAAAAGTGCTCTGTGTGAACCGGCAATCCCACCGTACAACCTAAAATTGTTCTTAAGGTGCCCCCTATCAAATGATAGTCAAGTGGTTCCCAGATTATTCCTTTATTTAATCTGGTTCAGGTTTTCGTCGATGACTGCCATTGGTGTTTTGGCACCAATGTGGTGTCCACTTCAAATACTGCCGCTGTTATTGACCTAAGTCACTTTAGAGGCGGCACACACTTCGTCGTTGGCCTCTTCTGGATGTCTGTAAACTCTGTTTTGACTAGTTGAGCGGTACAGGGGAAATCTGACCTCAATAAAGAAAGCCACGAGGTTTCAGTGTTCAACCCAGAAACGATCATGGTCCCTAATTCATTAGAGAAACATACAACGATGTTTTGCTGTTTACAGTGGGTTCCTCGGAGGTCGTCTGGTATCCTAACCTGCTAAAACCAGTTTGGTGTTCGCTAAGGGCCTTGAAAAATGCGTTTTGGTGGCAATTTACCCCTCATTCTGAACGGACTGGGTGGTTTTTGTTTAGTTGCAACAGCATATCCTGAAAGACAGTGGGTCCTATACTCTGGTGGTAAGATTTTAATACATTGGGTGTGGCCTCTATGTAGGTACATCAGTCTGGGCATTACTCTATAAAACTGTGCGGACCGTTTCGTTTGGCGCAATTAACTGTCTGGCAATGTCTGTCTTTTTCGCGCCATTTTGCCACAGATTAACAAACTTGCAAAGCACTGCATAGCTCATTTTACACACTGCAAAACCGACCACTTGCATGCAAAATTTCAAATTCTTCTATGCAGCAGTTGCCGACATATGGATACTTTTCTGACAGAACCGTGCTTTGCCAAAGCCAAGCTTTGACCTGCCCAAAGGAGCACTACCCAATAAAATTACTTCATATTACATAATGCAGCAGCGTAACAAACCTGGTATTCAGTTAATTGGAAGCGACACACCTGACTACACACTTCTCCATTCACATATCTTATATGAGATCTTAGTTTTTTGAAAAAAGAACGCATTTCTACCTACACACACCTTCGAAACTAAAATATTCCATATTAAATGTCAAGTCTGTATATCTAGAGGCCGGCGCAGAATTTCAATTTGCCAAACTCGAAAGAACATATATAGATGGCTGCAAAATGCTCAGATAGAAGGACAGACATTACTTTGAATCTTACCTTGACAAAACCCAAACACTGCAACCAATATGAGCAGATGGAGAAATTTCGAGAACACTACAAGAAGAGCGACCGACATTCCACCTAGAAGTCCGTATATGACAAGCCATGTTGCTGCTGAGAAAAACTTCATATCCGTAAGGCACGTTGCTCCTATGCGTCCTATGACGACAAAAATGCCAATGACGACCAGAAACCAGGAGGCGTTGTCTGAACTTATCCCTTTTTCTTTGGCAAAAGATGGCAAAAACGCCAAGGTCATATTTTTACCCCACTGGAAAAGCAACGTTGATGATACGACACGAAGGTATCGGAAATTGCACAAGATCATTATCCTTGAGGTGTTCGTAGAATTGTCCTCTGTCCCTGAGCACTTATTGCCATGCTGGTTTTTCGGCTCAAACAGATCGGACAGAGATTCAGGATCCTGATTGTGATTTTCGTTTTCGTTCGTTATCGCCTTACCATTCTTGTACTCAAATCTTAAGAAAAGTCCGAGCAATATTCCAATGGTAGAATACCCCGCCGTGGCGATCATTGCCATCCTCCAGCTGTACATAGACGCCATTGACTGTATCAACGGAGAAAGGACGAAGAGACCTGCGCCACTGCCAGAAGTTGCAATTCCCAGTGCCAACCCCTTGAGTGAGCTATCATCGAAGCAGTGCTGGACGCTCACCATGCTGACGACACAGACAAAGCCGAGCCCGATGGCTTGTAGGATGCCGAAGGAGACATAAAGATAGTATAGGCTTGGGGCCATACTACTGAGTGCCAGCCCCAAGAACGCTAGGACAGAGCCAATCACTGCCGATAGCCGGAAGCCAAGTACTGGGACTAAAATTCCCGCTGACAAACCTGAAATGAGTAGAAGTTCACTTATAGCTAACAGTAAACGAGACTCTTCTATTACGATTTTAAAACTATAGTCCGGTGAAATATAAAAAAAAGATGTCTTCTTCTTAGAGAAATAACTTACAAGGAAAAATATTATTCAGGTTTATTATAAGACAATAAAAGTACATTTCCATTACTGAGTTAACGTCCTACAAAACAAATTTCATTCCATGCTTTTACATTTTTAGAAGTGCGTATTATAATGTTATTCTTATATACAAACAGCGATTGCAGAAGGCAATCTACAGTGACATCTATCGGTCACTTAAAACAATACACGTTATTCAACCTCTAACTAACCTAATTCATCATCATCATCATCATTAAAACATCATCATCATCATCGTCACTCTATAAGTGGGCTATATTTCAATTAACTGCATGGCAGTGGGGTCAGTATGAAGGTGCCAAATGTTCAAGTCGCACATTTAAGTATAATAAGACACAGGTTGTTTACAGAAGGAAAACATTGGTCGCGTTAAGCTATATCCCTACAATATAGGTCCCTACTACTAGATGTGCAAAGGGCTGTAGAGCCGCATTTTGCAAGTGAACGCATTTTGCGACTGCAACGCATTTTGCAACCAGGGTTATTTTCTAAGTCCCTGAAACAGTTTGAAGTACGAAATAGGTAGAATCGAAGTTGGGATGGGTTTGCTCTGACTAGGTATGCTGAAACTGGCCAGGCTACCCCAGGGGTGGACGATAATATAAAACTTACTTCACATTGTAATTTCCTAAACCATTGGAGTTAGACCCCATTTCCATAGATTTTAGATCGATCTATCCCTGTGGGGAGTCTCACTAAATTACTGTCAGCTTAGCCGGCTTAAGCGTCTGTCCCGCCTACTGAAAGCTGTAAGGGGGTAATTAACTATGGTGCACGCTCGGCTGACTGCAATTTAGCTTGAACCCCCAGGGAGTTAGGTCGATCTAAATCTTAATCCCTAGGTCGATCTAAATCTCTGGGAATACACCCTTAGATCGCATTCACAACGAGTTGAGCCAGGCTTTACAAATCCTGGGGACTAAATATGGCGGACGTACATGAAAGTAAAACCGCCTAATCTTTTAATAGTCTCTCCGCCTCTCACACGCCTCCCCACACGTCGTCCCTGCGGGGTGACAGCCATTTAATCTCGGCTCCATTGGGACGACACATGGGGAGGCGTGTGAGAGGCGGAGAGACTATTAAAAGATTAGGCGGTTTTTCTTTCATGTACGTCCGCCATATTTAGTCCCCAGGATTTGTAAAGCCTGGCTCAACTCGTTGTGAATGCGACCTTAGAAAGAGAAGGAGACCATGAGGGGAACAGCGGTATCGTTAACCCGCAGACCTGTTAGTCCGCGAATAATCTTCTGAATAGGCGCTAAGCCATCACAGCAACGTATAGTTGGGTTCCTCGTGGACTTACCAAATAATCCAACGGTGCTGAGGAGTAAAGCTGAAATCCATGCAATACTTTCTTCTTTGGCTTTGAAGTAATCCGATAATAAGACAATGTATAAACCCGATGAGTATTCCACCCCGTTGTAGAGACTATGGTAATAGAACGAACTGATTATTACCGCGAATTTGTCCGCTGTCATGTTAATAGATTTTACTCCTTCTGTCAGGGTGTTTATTCTCTTTCAAAGGCTCCGCGCTGAGGTGAATCAATAAAAAGAAAGTTAAACCAACTTCGCGATCTGTTTCCTTTATTCTTTACTCCTGGTAAAATCATCGTTTAGAAAATAAGTATTTTCTTTGCATGGCAAACAAGACGAAAACCAAGGCATCCAGGTCGATGACTTTTTCGTTGGCGGACTGGCAGTTGACTTCTCTCTGCGAATAAGTTTAATTCGGTTTTTATTCTCGGTTCGTTGTCCTGACGAGCGCCGGTCGTAAAAGGGCAGGGAAAATATCTCGACACCATGTATCGTTCATGTCACGCGATCTTACCGACGGACAAGTTAACTGCTCTAAGTGTAAGTCGGGCGTTCCTTAAGTGTCCATGGCTTCCGTTTGAGATCGGTAGACTGTTTGTTAGGTGCGGAAGGCCATTTCTCAAAAGATGACCAGGAAAGCTGAGTGTAACAATAAAAAGTAAGGCGTACTGACGTATGAGGGATGCACTTGAAACTCGACTGATGTGGTTGAAAATGTTTTGGGTCACTGGATGATGTGTAATCATACGGAAAGATACATCATGTTGAATAGATACACAGAATACTTTTACTAGCTTGGTGTGTTTTGTGTAGCTTCTGCAAGCCACAAATCACAACCGCTCGCTGCAAGGGTCTAGCAATTAAACCACGGAGCAGAGATTTAATGGCGATGGTGAAGGTGGGAGGCCATCGGGAACAAGCGACATCGCTTTTGTAGTGTGGTCGGTGTTTGAATGGTCTATTCAAATGATTTTTGATAATCATCTTCGGACTAGTATTTTTCGGCCTGCAGATTGCTTAAGATGGACGCTTTAAACTTTTCCCTGTTAGTTGATGTGAAAACAGAATGTATATATTACAGTATTGAGTTTGGGATTAAAAAGCAACGTATCATTTTTTTTAAATGTGTATCTGACATCTTAAAATTTATCATACAATATTTATTACTTGGTTCGACCAGTATCAAATAGATAAATAAATAAATAAATAAATAAATAAAACGCACTTTTCTACTCATCAACGGAATTCGACTTGCCTCACCACAATAGACCTTGGTCTCAAATATACCGACACAGCTGGGCGCGTCGACAGGATGGTTTATATTGACAAATGTATGTCCAGAGAAAAGGGAAGGACACTGTAGCACGACACTTCCTGCGTACAGGTTCGCCCGGTGTTTATGATGACATATGCATATAAAAGATATGGGAAAAAACACAGCCTTAAAAAACTGAACAAGTTTTTTATTACTGGTAATTGCTGCGTCCGTAACTATAATATTAATTGTCGATTTTCTAATCTTTCCAGTCAATAATTTTGAAATAAAAGGATCAAGTATCACACCTGGACACGTGCAACAGTGTGTCTCGCCTTTATTTCAACGACTTCAGAAATACACTTGTTCTACCTTTGATGAAATCATGGACAAGCACTACAAACTTATAGGGTTACTACTTAATATGGAATATTATTTTTTGGCGAGTAAATTTTCTAAAAAATATTAATTTTGTCTCTAACTACTTTAAATCCAAACCTGAGGTGTCACTCCATGTGTAGCCAGGTGTGTTACCTAATTACCACACAACTCTCGAAACAATTGATGCATGCAGTGGTATGTTCTGTGGTCAGTAATGTGAGGGGTGGTCTTTTCGGCAATTTTAAAAAAACGCATTGGCCAATCTTTGGAGTGTATTAAGAGAAGCAACAAAGGTATCGCTCTGAAACTTGACAGGTACCTTTAAGAAGATATGGTTCGACAGCTAAGCAACGCAGCTTACTATTAGATTCTTGCTCTCAGAGAAAATGGCCAGAAACGGACAGCCAATGCCAGGCAATGCAACATTTATCAGGAACCGTAAGTAAAGTCCTCCAAAGAAATGCTACAACAGGGACACCTACTCCAATACCTCGACCAGGGTGTCCGCGTATCACACCAAGAAGACAGGATCGTCTTCTCCCTAGAGTGCGCCGTGCTGGTTGTACAAAGACAACCAGTGTCCTCAGAAAAGAGTAGCAGAATGTCATTTAAACACCCGTTTCAAGATCCTTCGTGAACAATAGATTACTGCAAGCTAGTTATTTTGCACGAAGACTAGTAGGGAAACCATTTTTAACAGCATGGGATTCCATATTAGTTTACCGAAAACAACAGAGACATCCCGATAATAGAACATTGGCCACATACCCAATGAAACTATCGATCTACGTAGATCGATCCAGCTCTGACAGGACTCTAGCTGAATGCAGTCAGATTAAGTTACTAACAAGCCTCCTCCTAGCGTTGAGCAGAATACAGAAAGGCTGGTGATAATATAATTACGTTGAAAACAAAAGGGGCGTGTTAATCCGATTACATTCAGGGAGAGTCCCCGCGGAGTTGGATCGATCTACATGGACCGACAGTTACATTGGGAATGAGCAGACTTTAGTTTCCGGTGACTTATGAAGCTCAGGATGACGTTAAGTAGCAACCCTGTTGACACCGGCCACCTGCCCGTGACTGCGTGCTGGCAACAATATGGCATGGTTTGTTGAAACCACTTCCAGTCACGCGAGTACAGGGTCCCGTTTCATAAAGTCTGGATAAACAGGATAGTAATCCAGGGGATGATAAATTTATCCAATACCATATTTGGAAAAAGACATTCCCATAATGCAATTGGTTGCTATAAACACTGATAAAGCCATGATACATGTGGTTGCTGACAAAAAAGTAATCTATGCCATATTTGGAAAAACATTACCCACAATACCCCTGTGTTTTGTAGTCATCTGTCGTCTGCTTCTTGCAAGATGGAGCAAGCTTTCAGCAAGAGGAGCCAGAAAGAAGTTTCATTACGGAAACTCAGATCATCTTTTCTGAATGGCACCTATTGAACCGTTCACAATGGATTTTATCGGCCTAGCTGCTGCGCATTGACTCCACGGGGACTCTCGCTGAATGCAATCAGGTCATCAGACTGCAACGCCTCTTGTTTTCAACTTACTCGTAGAGCCACGGCTTTACTGCATTCTACTTTATCCAGGAGTAAACGTGTGAATCTGTTAATCTGATTGCATTCAGCGAGAATCCCCCATGGAGTTATGCCGATCTAAAACTTAATCTTTAGATCGATCTAAATCTCTGGGAAAGCACCCTTAGTGTGCAGTAGATAGGCCGTTAACTTTCATTGTGAACGGCCTCTAAGTGAACCTTTACGGAAAACATAATACTATAATTAGGAACAAGCACACTTGGAAATCCATAGCCGGGCAAGCGACAGCCGTGGCATTTTCAAGTAGAAATGCCACGGAATGCCGAGAGAATTGGAGACATTTAGTGTCCTGCGGGCAAAAGTCCCACAATCAAGTGAAGAAATCAAGAAACCAGAACTGGAGGAACAGTGGCCGATGTAGAGGGGGGGTGGGGGTCATGGGGATCCTGACCTCCCTTCTTTGATTTCTGATTTAAAAAAGTCACACTAATATTCCCCTCTTGGAATAAGAATTTTGAATAGTTGATTTATAGTTCCAAATAGAAAGACAAATAACAAATATAGGCCTATATTTCATTTTGATAGATTTTTATTGATGTGAATTCTCTACTGATGACAATTTTTTAAAACCGTGATTTTTTTTTCAATTCATGATTCCTCAAGTGATAAAGATTTTTAATCCATGAGTATTTATGTTGCACAAAAAAAAAAAAAAAAAAAAAAAAAAAAAAAAAAAAAAAAAATTCATAAACAAAGAAAAAAAAATGTATTACCGCCTCTTCCACTGTCCAAAAACTCTCTCGATCAAGTTACAACTTCTTTTTTGGAAACTATTATATCTCTGTTGCTGATTATTCATGCGGAGTAAATAAGGTGTCGACGGGAAAGACTTGCATATGCATGCATAGCCAATAGATCTGTCATCTAACAGGAAGCCTTGTGCAGCACCTCTCTTAGCCTCTACATATGTTCCTAGCCAGAGGCTGATTTGGGGGGGTGTCAGGGGGGTTCTGCATGCCCCCTCTCCTTCGATTTCTGAAAAAATCACACCCAAGCTCCCCTCAAATTAAAATTTTAACTTGCTGAATCATAGTTTTTTAAACCCTACAAAATGGCACCGTTTCCCCTCTAAAATACCAAATATTTTGGGGCCCTCCCACGTGCCCCGAACCCCACGCCAAGGGGTGGGGTGGGGGGTCGCCTTCGCATCCGCAACCCCCACCCCTTCAAATAATCCTGGATCCGCTCATGTTGCTAACGCAGAGCTCTGAAGACGTGACTATCCTGTGTACCACCAGTCCTCATAGCAGTACTGATGTTGGTAAATTTCCCTGAAAATAAAGAAATTGTGTTCTTGTAGGTCTGCAATAAATCTGAATTAAAATTTCATAAATATTTTAAATATCAAATGTCAAAGATAACAATAATGGTATGATATTTATATATATTTACATATACACACACTGGACAATAGAAGCGTCACCCCCTGGATCAAAGTAATTTTATAATGCCTGATCTACTTATAATGTGACTAATGAGTATAAAACCGCTGTACCATGGAATCGTATTGTTGGTCTTTTTGTGAAATTTGATGTTAATAAAATGATACCAGGAGCATATCATTCCACAGTAATTTATCTCCCCCAAAGTATTGGTTCAGTAGGGGTGACACTTCTATTGTCCAGTGTGTGTATATTATGATTACGTGGGCTTTCAATATTAAATTTTTTTAAAAATCAACTAATTTTTTAAATGTAAATCTTAATGTATAATTTTCTTAAAACAAAATAAACAATATAATTATATTCCAAGATGGCACATTCATTAAAATCATGGGAATAATATCTACAGGATAATCTATGTTGTTTGATAAGAAAAAAAACTGCCAGAAGAAACTGCCAGTGTCAAAACAGACCACATTGCATTAGTTGTGCCTCATGCAGTGGAAGGACTATGGTTGTGACATACTTTCTAATAAAATGGCCGACTTGGCAACGTTTGGCAGAGTCTGTCAATAGCAATGCTGATTTAAAAGGCATGTTTTTTAAGTAAAATAAAAGGAAATTACCTTTGTGGTCACACACGGCTTGGATGTTTATGCCATGGAAGACTTTCCTGTTGACAAAGCCAGATTCATTTTCCGATGGGGCATGGATTTTGACGTGCGTGCCGTCGATCGACACTGCAGTTCTCACCAGGCTTTCTTCCCATCTCGTAGACACCTCTCCTTACTTCGCCTATTTCATTGGGATGTAGTTGGAAATTGTTTAAATCGTCCTTCCTTCTGCTGTAATTCTTCTGTCACGCGAGCCGCTATCCGACTAACCGAGGACTTAGTAGGCCTCACGTACGCCGTGAGTGTCGCCGGTGACGAGCAACATCGATTCAGTAGCGTAAAATCTCAAAGCAATCAACACTTGGTCTCTCGTGGAGATTGCATGGTTTCTGTTCGTAGCAGGCGCGATGTCAACTTTGATCAAGTCTGTTATATAGGCCTAATCAAGTCAGGCCTTGCTGAAGCGCAACCTCTCAATGGAATCAGTAGCCTAGCTAGGCCTAGGCCCTATCACTCAAAGCATCAAAAGCAAACGCACCTCTTCCAAAAGTTCTCCCACTAATAAATATCATTCTACCTTTGAACGTCTGTAAAACCTCATATAATTTACTGCCAAACCAAGCAGGTTGGCCATTTTTGATGATTTAACGGCGTGATATCAGATTTATACCACCTATTTCGAGTGGATAACTTCATTATGTACAATAGTGCCCATCACGGTCAGTAGTCATTCGAGTTATGAGAAAATAAGCGACAAGCACATTGGCCTATACCTTCACTGTCGCAGTCCTTAGAAACTGTAAAACAATTTCCGTTTTATGTGTATATAAGATTTATGTACAATGGTTGAATAAACTTCATTATTATTATTATTATTATTATTATTATTATTATTATTATTATTATTATTATTCCTTACGGCAGGATATCACGCCTTATACCGGATCTACAGCTGGGATAATAATTAGGGATATTGTAGGCTCTTTTTTTTCATCCAGATACAGAAAATGAGTTTTTTCCTGCATCTAATTATTTAATGCATTTTTGTGCTTTGTGGTGATTTAAAACGATGAAAAGAAAATATAAAATATTTTTTCGTTGCAATGTAGGCTATAAGCATAGGCAACTCGAGCTATCAGTATGGGGCGTAACTTCATCCCTGAACAATTAAATCCACGGGAATGTAGCCTATACACTCCAATCCCGTGCCGTCATTTCGGTTTAAATGGTTTTGTTATGGAGTTTGAGCCCCATTTATTTTGCTTTATCAAATCTGATCTATAGACAAAATTACGTTATAATGTCCAAGTTTGAACTAAGACTTTTAAGAAAAATCGCTGGCAGGGTTTTGGAATACTAAATGATGTCATTAAATCGGCGTTGAAACTGTGAGCATGGGGGAAGCCACTCAGCCGTGGATTCAAAACAAAGTTCCCCGACGGTCAGACACCCACCCGTACAAAATTCCTTTTTGATAAACACCCCATTTCCATAGATTAGATCGACCTACTTTAGATCGACCTAACTCCCTGGGGGTTCACGCTAAATAGCTGTCAGCCGGGCGGACACGAAAGTTAATTATCCCCTTACAGCTTGTAGTAGGCGGGACACACATTTAAGTCGGATTATCTGAAAGTAATCTAGTGAGACTCCCCGCGGGGATAGATCGATCTAAAATCTATGGGAATAGAGCCAAAGAGCTCCCAAAGTCTGTTTCATTGATCTACATCTTAAGGTCATCTGAGTGCATATACAAATACCTGTAAACATCGGCCGGTCTTGTAACAAGGTAGCCTACTGCCTACTTTAAGTTCACTGAATTGAATGTTAAAATTCCTATAAGGGCCCGTAACGAGTTGTATTTCAAAGCCAGTGAGAAACCTGCCAAAAAGATCCGACTTTTTTTATTGAACGTTAGGAAAGTTTGGCGTAGTCAAACGACATTTTATGGCGACAACAATCTCCAGAGCTTATTTATGCACATGGGCATTCTGCACATGCTCAATTGTGCCCTAGAGGGGTAATCTCCTTTGAGGCACATGTTGCTACTTATACCATGGGGCATCACTGCCTGGCCTCATTTTGCTTGATTCATTCTGTTCACGAGTATGATACAATCAAGCTACAAGTTATCTCAAATCTGCAACTGAAATCTTCAGTTCAAAAAATTTCATTTTACCTCTATGAGAACTTTCCAGCAGTTCACTCGATCTGTTGAAGCGTACAGTGACAGATTCTGCACAACTTCAAGCAAGGATCAACAGTACAATTGCTGACTGTTACATGAATGCGGTAAGTTTTAGTTTCTCTAGCTATTTAGCAGTTGCAGTTGACAAAACGTTCTTTATCCAGGTGTTGCTTGTTTACTCGGATAGCGGTCACTGCGACTGCACAAAGCAATTAAGGGTCCTTGCGTGTAGAATCTCCAGTCACCTGAAGACATAGGCGGACGCAACGTCCCGAAATTTATTGGATATCACATGGGCACATGCTTTGCCGATTCAGTTACCTACTTTTAGTTTCCCACTTCTATCATATTCCTCGTCAGGCGTTTCACTGTTCAGGGTAGATACCTTAGCAAAGTAGAGTATCTTGCTCAGTCTGACCTGCACATCATTATAAACCAGCTCAATCCAAAAATCAACCCTCCTTTCCTCATCAACTATTCGTTTTTGTTAGCACTGAAGTTACCATTTACACCTACTGTTTACTTATCATTGAGTTTCACATTTATAGCTCTGTCTTTAAGTCTTCTGAAGAAAATTTGTGGTCTTATATCAACTCCCACCCTCCACACATATCTACTACTTGGGTTCACTTACTTAGGGCATTACAACTGATAGAGCATCTTAATTAAGTCAGAGAAGTAAATAGTTATTAGCTTTTCACTTTTCAGTAAGCAAGATAATTTTGCATGGGTATTACAAGTCCCCCAGATATGGAAGATTTAAATACTTATTGAAGCACAGTGCCTTCATTTTTATCATATTCAATAACCTCTGTCCATTTTCTTAAGACTTCTCTCTTTCAGCTTTCAGTAGGATATTGCAAAACTTTCCCACCCTAGTTAATCGTATAAACATGTCTAGTATTCCTGACCCATTTTCAAGTCACAAGGCTCCATGAAAAGTCTCCTGTTCTCTGATTTAAATTAAAATTACAACCCAGCTTTACGACCCTTCTATGGCCTATTAACTGAGGCTGGTCCCTTAATTAAGCAGTTGATAGAGGCTTACAATGCCTGACCCTACTGCTGAGGGTAATTATGCCCTCACCATAGCAAATGCATCCTGGCCACCTGTTATGATAGTGATAAAGGCTGACAGCTGCCTAGTAGTAGTTCTCTAAAGATAAATACGAGCTATAAAGATGAACAAATACACTGGAATTACGAGTTACTGGCGAAATAGACTGAATTCCTTTAATCATTCAACAATTCAGTGGCGACTATTAAGTTATGCATCTGAACTCACAACAAGATAAAACATAAAATTTATATATTATATATTATATACATATATCTGAGTTTCAAAAATGCACACTAGCTTAGACATGCTTTTGAAATCCTAACGTTTTTAGGACCAGTGGTTGAAATAGAAGAACGCATTTTATAATATACCTCAATTTAATAATCATCTTGGGCATCTGTTATTTTAGAGGCTAACATGACAACTTGCCGTATATTTGAGTGTAAATAAAGAAATCCTCCAAAAACAAAATAAACGGCTTCATCTGGGAAATTCAGTCTCCTCGGTAGTAAATAAGACCATGATTCAAACCTTCATGTAAAGTGTACCCCATGATAACATACAAGACATACAAAGACAGGAGTCTGACATAATTCCAGATGTACACCCTGGCAACTGGGCAAGCATCTTAAGAGGGCATTTCATTCACTAGTTCCCTCAATCATCGAGGGTTTAATTCTTATAATAGTGATAATAATAATAATAATGATAATAGTAGTAACAATATCATTTTTCACTTTGTTTGCTGAATGCCACTCGGGTTGGAGCACACCTTTCGGACATGGGGCAATACAAACTTAAGCCTAATAAGCATGGACCCATCAGAAAGAATTTCTCTCAGTAAGTTGAACTAACCCCCCCCCCCCCCCCCCTTTCACTTTTCTTAATCAGACTCTGACCTTTTCAGGGCCTCATGTAAATTGGTCACTTAACTGTATCACGACCTTTTCAGGGCCAAGGTACACTTCCTTTCTAGGTCAGTTTCTGACCTTTTTAGGGCCTCATCCACGTAACTTTCTTAACCAGTTTCTGACCTTTTCAGGACCAAGGTAAACTTCCTTCATAATCAGGGCCTTGTGCACTTTAGTTTGTTAAACAAATTCTGTCCTTTTCAGGGCCTCATACACATTTGCTCTCTTATCCGGATCCCGACCTTTTCAAGGCCAAGGTACACGTACTTCTTTTCAGGGCCTTGTGCACATTCGTTTTTTAATCAGATTCTGTCCTTTTCAGGACCAAGGTTCGCCTTTCTTTACCAGTTTCTGACCTTTTCAGGGTTTATGTATGTTGTGTTCTCTACCAGTTACTGACCTTTTCAGGGTCTATGTTTGTTGTGTCCTTAACCAATTTCTCGCCTTTTCATGGTTATGGTACATTTCCTTCTTAATCAGATCTTGTCCTTTTCAGGGCACATTCATCTTTTAACCTTTTCAGGACCAAGGTTTACCTTTCTTTACCAGTTTCTGATCTTTTCAGTGTCTATGTATGTTGTGTTCTTTACCAGTTTCTGACCTTTTCAATGTTATGGTACACTTACTTCTTTATCAGATCCTGTCCTTTTCAGGGCACATTTTCTTCTTAACCAGATTCTGTCCTTTTCAGGGCACATTCGTTATTAACCAGATTCTGTCCTTTTCAGGACTAAGGTTCACATTTGTTACTAGTTTCTGACCTTTTCAGGGTCTATGTACGTTGTCTTCTTTACCAGTTTCTGACCTTTTCAAGGCTATGGTACACTTACTTCTTAACCAGATTCTGTCCTTTTCAGGACCAAGGTTCACATTTATTACTAGTTTCTAACCTTTTCAGGGTCTATGTACGTTGTGTTCTTTACCAGTTTCTGACCTTTTCAAGGCTATGGTACACTTCCTTCTTAACCAAATTCTGCCCTTTTCAGGGCACATTCTTTTCTTAACCAGATTCTGTCCTTTTCAGGGCACATTCTTTTCTTAACCAGATTCTGTCCTTTTCAGGGCACATTCGTTTCTTAACCAGATTCTTTTTAACCAGTTTCCTAATTTTCAAGGCATCTTGCACATTCGTTTCTAAACCAGCTTCTTAAGTAGATTTCGGCCTTTACAGGACCTTACATACATTCATTTCATCACCAAATTGTCCTTCTCAAGGTCAAGCTACATTTCTTTACCAGTTTCTCAAACAGATTCTGCCCCTTTTAGATCCAATTTGTTTCCTACCAAGATTAAGGCCCCCTTATACACCATGCATGCTGCACAGTTTCAGACCTCTCCATTTCGTTTATTTATTTATTTATTTAATTTTCTCATAAAGCATTAATGTCATTTCAACTTAATTTTTCTGGCATCTTTCTATGCCACAGTCAGTTTATTTATTTATATTTTATTTCCTACTGCATCGGGACTAATGGCATGCTTTTCCAACATAGTTCTTTATTTACTTATGCGTTCCTCATCAGTATGTTGGGTAAAGTGGCATGCTTTTAGGACATACTTGTTTATTTATTTATATTTTCCTCACCCGCTACGTCAGGTTGAGTGGCATGCTTTTATGAGATGTTTATTTATTTATTTATTTATATTATCCTCCCCGCTACGTCGGGTTGAGTGTGATGCTTTCATGACATGCTTATTTATTTATTTATATTATCCTCCCCGCTACGTCGGGTTGAGTGGCATGCTTTTATGACATATTTATGTATTTATTTATATTCTCCCCGCTATGTCGGGTTGAGCGGCATGCTTTTATGACATTTATTTACTATCCTCCCCGCTACGTCGGGTTGAGTGGCATGCTTTTATGACATATTTATTTATTTATTTATTTAATTATATTATCCTCCCCGCTACGTCGGGTTGAGCGTCATGCTTTTATGACATTTATTTATATATATTATCCTCCCCGCTACGTCGGGTTGAGTGGCATGCTTTTATGACATTTATTTACTATCCTCCCCGCTACGTCGGGTTGGGTGGCATGCTTTTATGACATATTTATTTATCTATTTAATTATATTATCCTCCTCGCTACGTCGGGTTGAGTGGCATGCTTTTATGACATATTTATTTATTTATTTATTTATATTATCCTCCTCGCTACGTCGGGTTGAGTGGCATGCTTTTATGACATATTTGTTTACTTATTTATACTTTCTTCCCTACTGTGACGGGTCAATAGGCATGCCTTCTTTACAGGGTTATTTATCTTTTTCCCCACTATCAAAAGTTTGTGTATGTGCATGCACGCTTTCATAATTCATTTACTTACTCATTTTCCTTTTACTAATTGCCATTATTTTTGTGCAAGTTCATTGTTCTCCAAACTGCATCGGATTACTTCATTCTTTCCTTTGTGGGGTTTTCCTTGCCCAGTGCATTTGCACCAGTCAAGGTTATGGCCTCTTTGCAACCCCACAAATGAAATTTGTGCAAAATTGTTGGTAAATAATAACTTTTGCTGACTCGTCGCATGGTAATTTTTAGGATGATGAGTCTCATTGAATATTTGATATATAATTTTTATCCCTAAGGCCATAACATTTAATACAGGCAACAATTTGCTACATTGTTATTATTGTTAATACCATTAGGATAGAGGAGTTGTATAATAAAAGCGGCCTGGTTTGGCCAAATCACAAACAAACAATATTCCTTGTTGCCTTCTTTCTTGCTATGAATGAGACTATAAAAGTTTGTGGTACACTGAGATGGAGGAGACATAAAGGAAAGTTTGGCGTAGTCAAACGACATTTTATGGCGACAACAATCTCCAGAGCTTATTTATGCACATGGGCATTCTGCACATGCTCAATTGTGCCCTAGAGGGGTAATCTCCTTTGAGGCACATGTTGCTACTTATACCATGGGGCATCACTGCCTGGCCTCATTTTGCTTGATTCATTCTGTTCACGAGTATGATACAATCAAGCTACAAGTTATCTCAAATCTGCAACTGAAATCTTCAGTTCAAAAAATTTCACCCACCACCATCCCCGTCTCCTCCTTCATACCACATTTGTCTCCTCTGCTGACCGAACTTTGCTTGCATTATATTTGACCATCATACTGCGTGCGTTTTTACTTTGATTTTTCAGTGTTGTATACCTGTCAAGAGCACCACTGCCCAGCGAATGTGCCAGTACACAGACGCCTACCAGTAATGCCACAGTGAAATCTTTGGATGTATTCATCTAGAGCAATGAATGGGTGGAGTCGCCTACCAGTAATGCCACAGTAAAATCTTTGGATGTATTCGTCTAGAGCAACGAATGGTTGGAGTCTTGTCTTTTACAAGTTAAACTTTTACATCTTCAACTGAAGGACGGCTGTTGCTTATGTCAATCTGTGGTCCACGCATTGCAGCATCCACACCATCTTCCTAATCCAGAGGAAAGGGAGAAGAAATTGTATGTGGGTAGTCATTGCGCATGACTTTACAGGTCCTTTAAAGGCTACCTCTGTACTGGACAGTCATCAGCCCAGCAAGTCTTGCGGGTTGATCAAACATTAGTATCGACATATGGTGTTAAGAGTTTTGATTTTTCACTTGTTGCCGTAGACTTCTTTCAATGCCCACCACCAGCCACATATCAAGTCTCGTCGTTCCATATTACATTCTCCCGAGTTCAGATGATATTGGGTCACCTTTATAAGAGTATGTGACATTGTCACATGAAGATTTAGTGGGTTCATTTTCAGATTACTTTTTAAATATAACGAACAGTAGCCCAGCAAGCCTTGCGGGTCCATTTTTGATATGTGCATACTGCAGAGGTCATTGGAACAGCTGTATAATAATCTGTCATACACCGTTTTAGGGGCCAAACAGGCTCCATTCCCGGTTTTTGCTTACACGATTATTAGCCATTTCAATGTGTGGCGACATGAGTTTTGCCAAAATACAACTTGTGTACCTGCTGTTTTCATGTTGTATGAGAATTTTGACTCTATTTTTAAGACCCAGTCATGCTTTTCGCATAATACGGCCCAGCTTGTTTGTGTGTGTACACATGTATGAACATTTCATGCCACATTGCTTTCTTTAAAAATACAATGTTCATCTATTTGCGATTTGTCTGACACACATAAAAACATAAAAATTGACTTTTAAGTTACAGCTACCACTTAAACTGCAATTCTGCATTTACAAACTACGTTTGCTTAGACAACAATTTTACCGTCTTACTTTCTAATTGTTATAAATTAATACACAAGAAACAAGACGCATTAATACAATCCCTTGAGGCACCTCGGACCTTGGACGAATAAAACGTCCCATTCGTCAAAAGTTAAACATAGGCATATCACAAAAAACATTTAAAGTCCTCTAATTATATGAGGTATGGAATGTCAAAACAATAATAATATATTGCACCATATCTATTAACAAAAGCTGTCGTAACATACTATGACTAAATGGGTTCGAATCCACGTTGAAACAAAAAAGTACAGTTTTCTATATCTGCAAATGGATGTGTTAACTGATATATCTATTAACTCCAGCACCCTGAGCTTCAGCTGGCATGCAGTTAGATTTATCCGAATGGTAAATTTTATCAAACTCATTAATCATTAATACATTTATAAAATAACAAATTGCTGCTGCAGAGATTCTATGTTAAAATAATCACAGATTTTTTTTTTACTTTTTTTCAGCTGGTGATAACAGGAAGGAATGCTGAATGCTACTTAGGGCCCCATGTCCTTGTATTGGGGTCCAGGTTCATAGGAACTTGCCTTGTTTATTATTCTGAATACATGTACTAGATCATGATATGCCCTTGGCCTAAACCTATATTGAAACTCTTACAAAATAAGTTAAACTGGACAAAGTAATGTAAACCTTTTGACTTGAAAGTAAAATTTATGTAATATGCTTCTTACAATCTAAAACCTTTCACATCAAATTATCTAACAGTGGGAATGTTCCACTTTAAATATATGGTATACATATAATCTCATGTATATAACAAAATGTTTAACACAGTGAAATCAACACTGCAAAAGCAGACATTAAAATTTAACACCTGTTAAAACTTGGAATGAAACCTTACACGTTCAAAACTGATCAGAGATACCACTAGAAATGGAAATAATTAGCAAAATAAGAAATTCAGCATCACCAGTTAAAAACTTAGAACACTATAGAACCCAAATGAGTGTGAAATTTATAAACATTTTCCTTAATAATAATAATAATAATAATAATAATAATAATAATAATAATAATAATAGAGTATATTTTAGAAAATACTGTTATTTATGTACTAGTACACAATGAGGCACTCTGTAAATTGGAGTCTCGCTTATATTGATTTTTCTTATTGCCCAATTGCCACAAAATAATCAAAGAAAACAAAAGTGAACTAGCATTATAGAGAATTTCTCCTTAAATTCTACAAACCATTGCTTTGAAATATAAGCCATGTTATAATGCCTTACCACCCCCTGTTAATTTAGAGGTACCTGGTTTAAAGGCATCCGTTTCAGAGGAATATCCTTGACTGGAATTACCACGGCAACAGAGATACAATATTCTTTCAGTTATTTGTTTTTATCTTTAAGTATTTGTCCATTTATTATCTCTTCCCCCCCCCCCCCCCCCGACACATTGTCATTGTCAAATTGCTTAAAAGTGGGAAAAGCCAGCCACCTAATCCCAATATACCAAGAGACCATTCACAATGAATTTTGTCAACTTGGCTTATGTGCACTAACTCCACAAGGACTCTTGCTGAATGCAATCAGATTAACAAACTAGCACGCCTCCATCTGGGATTGAGTAGAATATAGAAAGCTGGCGATTATGCAAATACACTAGGAACAAGAGGGGCGTAAGACTGTTAATCTGATTGAATTCAGCAAGAGTTTTTGTGGAGTTAGTGTACATTAGAAAGGTCAATAAAATTCATCGTAAATGTTCCCAAAGTAATATATAGGAATGACTGACCACTACAACCTCAATTTCATAAAGAAATACTCTTTCTTTCACAACACTGCTACAACAGAAATGGTATGAGGGCCGCCCTGTCGGTGGGATACTCCTTCTTGAAGACCACCCCATACCTCCTATGGATATGCAGTGCATAGAAGATGTGATGCACCAGGAGATGCAGGGTACACAGGCACCAGGCTCTCTGTCTCAGTCCCAGGCAGATCCCTATGGCGGTGTAGATGAGGATGTCAGCGAAGAGATGGGGGCAGGAAATCCAGCCAAACCAGTCCCCCCTGGGAACTTTGTACCCTGTGGAAACTATTTGACCTGAAATGAATGATTTGGAGTAGTTTTTAGTGTTTTTTAATTTACACATTGACCTATATATCATATATGTGCATATGTCTCTCTCTCTCTCTCTCTCTCTCTCTCTCTCTGTCTCTCTCTCTCACATACACACACACACACTCACTCTCTCTCTCTCTCTCACATACACACACACACACATTCTCTCTCTCACACACACACACACTCTCTCTCTCTCACACACACACAGACACACACATCTCTCTCTCTCTCTCTCTCTCTCTCTCTCTCTCTCTCTCTCTCTCTCTGCACTGCACCCTGTGACTCACCTGACTTGTCTTTCCTCAGGCTGGTCAGTATGCTGTAGCAGATGTGCTGGTGTTTAGAGGCCAGGATGAAGACCATGATCCCCACAGGGTGATACCAGTTGATGCAGCATATCAGGTGTAAGAGACCTGAAAGAACAGATTCATGTACTGGTATATGACCCCCATTCAAAATGGATGATCCAACTATTTACTGATCCGCCGACTAAATATGTTCAAAAGCAATTCCCATGATTCCTGATGGTCTCCCCATCTTCACATGTGCCGTCGCTGCAGGGGGCTAGTAATTAAACCTCGAAGCAGAGATTTAATCCATTTAAAGGTGCGTATGGAGTTGGGGAGACCATTTGGATTCAGTGGCATTGCTTTTGAACATATTTAGTCAGCAGATCAGTAAGTACTCATAGCATCCATTCTGAATGGGGCCTTTGGTAATTACCCATAAATTTCTAACACCAGTTTCTTCAAACATTTAATTATTTCAAGATGCTTTAATTTTAGTCATTAAGCAACAGCACCAACATCTAATTTATGTCCCGTCATCATAATGGATTTTCAAGTCAATGATGACTTCTTATTCAAGAAAATATGTTTTATTATTTTACCTGAAATGATTTTGAAAAATGAAACAAGTACATGCTTTAAGAAAGACAAAGAAAGAAGGGAAAAAAAAGCCCACGGGGAATCGATTCTATTACAGTGTCTATTACTGAGCTTTTTAGTGGGTCGCCATATTTGACCCTCGGACTAGTTAGTCCACTAACTTCTTAACTAACTTCCTTGCTTCCAGAGGTGGTCCTTCAGCTACCAGACTTAGCCCAAGGCAGAGAACTAACTTCCCTTACCTTGTCTCTCCAGAGGGGGTCCCTCAGCCACTAGACTTAGCCCCAGGAAGACTGGAAGCAGATATTGCATCACATGGGGGAGAATGTTCATGTGCACACTTGTGTATATGTTCAGGTGCAGGCACTCATCAAGTCGACGTACATGTTGGCATATCAGCATGGAAAGGCCGATCATGGTAGATAAAGCATCTGTAACATCAAATATTTAAAATTTTAATTTCCATCAGAGAAGAATTTCATCAACTGTTTTAAGTTATCATAATGATGTGATTTTTTTCTTCAGTCAACAGCTAATATTGAGATTTTACCTCCAATATTTCGATGTCTATCAGGACATCTTCTTCAGGGAATGAGGCTTAATTTCCATGCACTGATTTCATTTGTTGAAGTACCACAAAATTTTTTTATAAAAAGTATCAAAATAATTTATACATAGATATCAGTTGTGAAATTTCTTCAAAGTTTGACATAAGATGGATGGAATTCAATTATCACTTGCTTACACAAATATTAAGTACTTTATAAAACTATGACTTACACATACAGATACCATTTGTCAAATTTCAAAGTTTGATATAAAATGTATTTAAAATTATCATTTCAAAATACACAGGGAGTTTCGGGGGTGTATGTCAGGGGTTGGACTGGTGCAATTAAGGGAAGTTTTTAGGGCACATTCAGAACAAACTTTGTTAACTTATAGATCTGCGGATCAAATATGGCAGACTCGCTTAAAAGTAATGCAGACTAATCATAATGCCTTGATGGTCTCCCTGCCTCCATATGCACCGTTCCTACTGGTACAGGGGCCGAGCAATTAAGTCTTGGAGCTGAGGCTTAATCCATTTAATGGCACGTGTGGAGGCAGGGAGACCATCAGGGGATTATGTGACTTGCTTTTCAGAGGGGTCGGCCATATTTAGTCCACGGATCAGTTAGTCCGCAGATTATCTGTTCTGAATGTGCTCTTATATATTACCTGTACTGTTATGATGAGGCTGTGCTACATACTGCAGTATAACCTGGGTATAAGGCACATTCCAGTCCAACATATAGGCACCAAAGACATTGATACCTAGCCAGCTCAACCAGGACAGACTTAGGATGTAGTATACAACAGGTCTGAAATATAATCACAGTCATTAAATACAGGTCAGACTGAGGGGTCAACTATTTTAATCATCATTTTCGCAATTCTACAAACCATACGCTGGGGGGGGGGGGGGGGGGATGTCATCTGCCTCTCACACATCTCCCCATGCATGTGAGAGGTGGAGGGTAGGCCTGTTGTGAGAGGCGGAGAGACCATTACAGGCTTAAGCGGTCTTCCTTTCATGTATAGTACTATAAGTCCACCAAATTTAGGTCGTGGCCTTGCTAGCATTCGGCTCTTCTCGATCTGAATGGTCCCATACAGTGGACTAAGTACTCGTGTTGTAACTAGTACAAACCACTAGCACTACTGCTAGTAGTACACATGTAGGTCTACAGTGAAAAAAATTAATTAAGGACAACCTTTCCATTTGCTATCTCCGATGATCAACATTAAAATTCTAAAATACACCCCAACGGAATACAACTTTACTAGACGCACTGCACTGCACTGACCAGTCCATCGATATAACAGTGACCACAGGATATGCTCTACTTATTGCGTTGATTTCTCCTCTGTAATGACAAGACTGTCCGCAGACACTAGTGCAAGCTTGCCGATCAAATGAACACGCATTACCTCCAAATAAACGTCACTTGGGCCAACAAGGAGTCATCCCTAGGTTTTGCCTTCTTCGCTTTGCCTATATGCACGCCCGTGAAAACTAAAACGAGTCCGATACAAATTTCTACAGCGACATAAAGCATCAAAATATAATCCAGCGGTCTGCTCGAAAACATTTTTGTGACCCAATTACGTTGTTTTCTGTGACGATAGAGGGCATTGTACGCGAAGACAAGAGAAAGGCGTTTTGTACAGGTGAAGGACCGGTGTGGCGTGATAGACCCGTGCCGTGACGAAACCGTTCTGCACATGCGCATTGAGGGTAGATTGAAAGAAGTAACTTCCGGTATGACGATGTCGTCCTAAGTAGGCGCAATGTTTGCACTGAACTATGATCTTTCAATTCATAATTCAGTGGTTTTTGCCATGAGAGAGTATGAATTTGATAATCTCATTACTACAGTATACGGGGGAATGTTGGAAGTGAGCTTTTGATCGTGACTGAACTGTTTTGCTCTGTGTGAAAAACGTGGTAGATCTAAGGCTCGTAGTATAAATGTTTTCACTCTACAATGTTCTTTCAATTCAGAGTTCAGTCATTTTCATTAAAAAGAAATTGTGTGTTTGATAACAGTACAACTTTCTCTACGGGGAAATGTTGGAAATGTATGTGCAGCTACGTACTGTAAGTCAACAGACTGCTACCCCCGCGTGAATAATCCGTCAGAACGGTTTATTCACGACGGCGGTTTCTTCACGTGACACCGGGACTCCAGACTACCACCAGCTGGGCCATTATACCGGTGTATAAAGCAAGCTTGTTTACCATACTTTCTTTGTTTACACAGGCACACTGTTGTGGGCTATACAGGCTTGAATACAGACAATAATTCACAGATGGGGGTAACACGTACCTTTTAAAGGATTTGCGTCTTGCCGTCAGAATGGCCTGAACGGAACATATTCTTCAGAAAACATGCCCAACTAACGATATCTTTATCCAAATACACAAATTAAAAGCTCATTACTTGTACTTGTATTTTCAACTTTTCATCATCAATGTGTTACAAAGACAAAGTTTAAATGAATTGAGTCCTTTTTCCTTTGGTATGTACAGTAGGCTACACTTTAAAATAACTGTATTAATGTATAACTTGCCCTCATTAGTAAAAAATCATTGAACATTATTTGAATTAGAGCCTTAAAAAGTCCTTGGAAGCCAATTAATGTTCTTATGTGTCTGTATGAATCCTGGCCAGTAGATTCTGTGATAGAGTTGTTGGAATGATTAAATAAAACCAGGGGCACAGTGATTTACAGTGACCCAACATTGAGCTAAAGGCAAAATAATTTTGTTTGGAATCACATAGGTAGTAGGGCACTGTAATTACACGTCTGATGCACAGGCAGACACCCTGAGCTTCAGAGATAACCTGACACTAATCTCTTCACTATAGCCTATCTTCATCGTTAGGCAAAAGCCAATATCTTAACTTGTGTCTTGTGTGCAGTAATTCATAATGATTTAGTTAAATTAGTTCTTATATGTACACTTGACCATGAATTCAGTTTAAAAGGGTTCAAAATTCCAGACAACTGTCGCCCTGGTAGAGGGTAGTTGCTAAGTGCGCTATATCAGGTTGACTACATATAATACATATTATAATATTTATTCAAGAGTTGACCCAGTAGGAGCTCCTTTCACAAAAAACTGGTTGTTGTTCAAATAACCGTCTCGGGCTAGCCAGGGGCGAATCCAGCTTATTACCTCCCCCTCCTGAATTTTTTTCTTTTTTTTTTTTTTTTTTGGTATTTTAGATGGCAAGCGGTGCTATTTGGTACGGTTTAGTAGGCCTAGGCCCCGCTATAAATCAGCTAGTCAAAATTCTAATTCCAAGAGGGGAATATTAGTGTGGGTTTTTTTCAGAAACCGAAGGGGGGCTCAGGACCCCCTGGCCCACCCCCTTCTAAAGCCGCCACTGAGGCTAGCTCAGGTGATCGACAGTTCTGTATGATATTGATTTTTTCAAGTTATAAAACGCATAATGCCACTCCCGTTTACCTTGCAATTGTTTGCACGTGACCTTACCGCAGCCCTTTGAAAGTACAGACTAGTGTTACAGGCATATTTTATATGGGAAGTTCACATAGATTAATTTTCCAAAAGAAGAAGTAGAGATTATCTCATATTCGTGAATCATTGCTCGTCTCGCCGCTGACGTTGCTACGCTGCGTTGTTTTAAGCCGTTTTTTATTTAAAGGTCTCGAATCACGATTCATTATGGGCGCATTCAGAACATATGATCCGCGAACTAACTGATCCGCCGATTAAATATGGCCGACTCCGCTTAAAAGCAAGTCTCTTAATCCCCTAATGGTCGCCCTGCCTCCACAAGCGCCCTTCAACGGTATACGAGGTTCAATTGCAAGGTCCCTGCAGCGGCGGCTCGTGCAGAGGCGGAGAGGCCTTTGGGAGAATAGTGGGTCAGCCATATTTAGTCATACACAAATTATGTAATACTAGTCCGCGGATCATCTTGTTCTGTATGTGCTCTTATACTGGTAGGCCTACCGGGCATTTCAGAAGGATATATTGATTTCGGGAATTTTCATTGGGTTTTTTTTTCTTCTTTTGTTTGAAATGTTTGACTTAGAACGGATAATTAAGAAGCTTTGCAGAATATTTAGGCATTTCTTAATTTGTACAGAAGGCCTTTGAGTGAGTGAGTGACCGTTCGAAGGTAAGGACGCGAATTTTTCTTCTTCTTCTTCTTCTTCTTCTTCTTCTTATTTTGGTTAGAAGATGAATCGGCCTTACAAACCAAATGTATTAGAGCATGAAATAAATCATATAGCGCTGATGCCGGTCATCAGAAAATACAAAATGCCACTAGTTTTGACCTACTGTCCATGCAATGGCTCTTGCATCCTATGTCACTCTTCTTTGACTGTTTACCAAGATGATAAGTGGTTTTCACTTGGGAGCCCTGGTGATGTGAATTCCTGAAGCATGGAGCCTTCTTTAAAGATGCATGTAATTTTTGCTATATATTTTTGCCACAAAAGCCAACCAAATGCCAACATATAATTTCAAGTAGTATAACTAAGAGAGTTACCAAATGGCATTGTATAATTTTACCTGAAAATGATGTTTGAATGGATTTTTTTGCTAGCATTTTATGCTGTATGTCAATGGGGCAGAAAAGTAGGTCACGAAAGTAGGTTAAATTTTTGACCAAAAATTTAAAGAAAGGAGCAGTCTAAAGCTCTTTTACGGCTGATCGAGTGATCTATTCAGTTTATCCCTTCGCATGTCGAATTCATTTGAGTCGTATAAGAAACTAGTAGTAGCAAAAGTGGTTTACATGTGTTAACGGGAATCCACGCTCCACCGATGCTCGATCTGTTCGTATGTACCTTTAACGTCCTTTTGCTAATATCAACCTGCAAACTGTGTGATGCACTGCAAAGTTAATTCGCTGTACGGTTCAAATCCCTTAAACAGTGTGTTGAGGTGAAGGGGGCTTTAATTTTTATAGATTTCTTTACAGTTTTAAAAACAGTTTACAGTACATTGCCTTCATTTCTGCCTAGACGGTATTGAATTCCCTGTTTTCACAAAAGTGTTTTTGTTTAGTAAATACTGTTGAAATTTTTGTTTTGCTTTTTGGTGTCTGTGTTCCAGCTAGGTTTGCTGTCCAGTATTTTAAAGCTAAATTAAGGCTTGAAATAATTCTACGTACACTTTATGAAGATGTCACAGTCGCAACCTTAAAGGGATAACAACATATGTATACTGTTCTTATAAGACTCATATATTTCACAATAAATACATTGTAAACAACTCAGTACTTCATTTCATTTCACCACCAAAACAGCGGTTATGGCAATAATTCAGCAACATGTGCGTGAACCTTCATAGATTGCTGTACCTCTGTAATTTCTTAAGAGCTTATTACAAAACGAACTTTTTAGAAAAAAATTAACATGGACTACTTAAAATGTCGGAATGGATTCATTTACCATACGTAAGTATGGGAAAACCCATTCACCTCATTCACATTCACATTCACATCCATTTCCCAAAAAGAACAGTTGTTATCCCTTTAATATACCTGTACTGACCCTTTTTCCTTAAATGGTAAATACATGCAGGTCGCTGACGTTTTTTATAATCCTTCACAGAGGATTTCACGTGAATCGGTGACCCGTTTATTTTCACCTAATGCCGGTGAAGCATTGAAGGGTGGTCTCTGAACCTAGGCAGGTCATGTGACTTAGACTGAATCGGATTGGAGGGTAAGGGACTCAGCGCCACTGTTTTATATAGGTCTATATATACCGTACATGCACAGAGACGTGCAACTTGAATGCACACAGCTCGCGTCTAGTAGAAAAATATTAGGCTACTACAAATACGAAGAGGGCAAAATTGATCGGAACTTCATCTAAAATTAACACGTACTATTATTACAGAGGGCACAATGGAAGTAGACCATGGCAAACACACAAAAAATATTCTGGAAACAAAAAAGGACTCAAAAAGTGACACCAGCAAAACAGTGACCCTCTGTTTTCTGATCGTCATTTTGATTATGACTGTGTTATACTTAAAGTTCGGCAGGAACATGGAAGTGACGATCCTGCTCGAAGGCGACGACGTTCCTGGAAGACATCATTTGTTACGCGGTGGAAATGGCGATAAAACCAAGATGCTGCCCAACGACTACCAGAATTTTGAAATGAATAAAGAGATGAAAGTGAACAGAAGTCTCTTAGATGTCATTCGCGGACCCCGGAGACAGGAGGTAGGTTCAAACATCTGTAAGGTATAAGATCCAGTAGATGCATAATATAAATTATTATATGTTATTATGCATTATGATATTAGGATTTAGATATAAGACAATATAATACAATACAGTTTACATTATGATTTATATCAGGCCCATAGCCAGTGGGGTTCGGGGGGTTCGAAAGAACCGCCCCTTTTGCTGGGAAAAGGTCCACTCTGGGTAAAATTTTATCTAGGTACATGAAGTTTTTATGGAAAAGGGTCCACTTTTTCAGAAAAAAAAAAAAAAAAAAAAAAAAAAAAACTTTTGAAATTGCTGGCTACGGGCCTGTATATAGAGGTAGTCTTTCAATTCTTAAATTAAAATTTATTTGAGAGAGAAAGGGAGAGAAAATGAGTTAGGGGCAGTATCATAATCTGGCGTTCTGTCATCAGAAATATAGCTTCTGGTGCCCTTTCTTACCGCGAAAATAAGAGAGGGAGGGAGGGAGAGATATCAATGCGTTATTCTCATGAACTATAATATCAGTCCCATTTAATTTTTCATAAGAGTGAAAAATAGTTCCCAATCACATTGATTAGACCCCGGAGGAGGTAGGTGCAAATACTTGTAAGGTTTAAGATCCAGTATACGCAGGATTTAAAGAATTGTACCTTCTGTCAGGGTGGCAGATTATATAGGGAAAAACGGAAACATCAACAGAACCAAATGACTGTCTATTCATCTAGAGACATATCTGTTGATATCTGTGAAAATCGATATGTCGATCGGACCACACTACCCGTTTTCAAGGTGTGTATCAGTACGCGCTTCGAAGTAACAGACGCGACGCCGCTCTTGCCTAGTACGCGATGTGATAGTGATGATTCTCAGCGGGGTTGGAAAGTAGTGCATCTCATCTCAAAATTTGTTTCCGAGGTATATGTAGATACTGTGAAGTGTGAAATGCGTACACCTTGAAAACGGGTAGTGTAGTCCGATCTACATGTACCGGTGAAGTCGGGATCATTTGGTGCCGAGCCTGGTAGTTGGGTAGGCCTGAACTTGCTGCGCGTACGCTGACATACCCTACGTCGCGGTCGAAATTTTCAAAGTTATGTGATCTTCGCGGAAATCCAAGAATTGTGATTTATTCTATGCAGAAGTGCCTAGTGAAAAAATAATAAGACATGGTAGCAGAGTTTATTAAGCGTTTCTAAATGTGCGATTTACCCAGAATAATGACAATGGATACAGTTTACACAAGAAGTTGTCTTATAGAGGGCGTCTTTCGATTTAATTAATTAATTAATTAATTAATTAATTTATTTATTTATTAAAGTGTCGCATATTCTTAAAACATAAAATACAAAAAACAGTATAAAATAAACTACTAATTAAAAGAATACCCAGCCATATTTGGCTTATGAGACACAGTTAAAAGATTTCCGTCTTTTAAACATTTTAAAAACTGTCTTAGCTAATAGAAACTGGTGTTCGCAATTCATAATAAAAACAAATTTTTCTGTATCACTATAATTGCTAAAACATGGATTAAGATAGTGACATTGATCTAAAAGTTCTTGTCGTAAATCTGAATAAAAAGGACATATTAAAAGAAAGTGAATCTCATCTTCTGTATTTTTTCTATCGCAATAAAAACATACTCTTTCATTTAAAGGGGTTCGTATAAAACGGCCAGATTCTACATGTAAAGGTAGACTGCCACAGCGCAACTTAGCTAAAACGCTACGGTAAGGTCTTGGCATTGCACAGTGAAGATATGTCTCCGTTTTCAAATCTTTTTTGAAGGATCTATAATGTCTCAGTTTATTTCCATTGGGGTTTCCTTTGTCATTCCACAATTTAAAAAACCATTTCTGTTCGTAAAATTGAAAAAGAGACCTTCTAATCTCTTTTTTAGCGTTTTTATTTATTTTTAAATTTGAGAGAGAGAGAGGGAGAAAGAGAGAGAATTAGGGGCAGCATCATAACCTGCCGTACTGTCATCAGAAATTTATAGACTCCAATGCACTTTTATACTGCGTAAATATGAAAATAGAAAAGTGCCAAGTTCTTTTATTTCCGATTACCAAGCTAATTATCTAATATCAATTCAAATCGACAAACTGCATGCCAACGCTTTGGTTAACACAGGTGTCGTCATATCTTGGGTATCAAAATCTCTTTTATCCAAATTAGGAAAAAAAGATGACATTCATACGAAAAACTGCCATTGAAAGAAGTTTCAGTTGTTGATGGAACTGTGATTAAAATTCTGGGAAAAGTAGAGTTGCCTCTTTGCTTTGGAGGTGTGATCATAAAACATAAAGTCCACGTATTAAGTCAGTTGCCGAGAGGTTTGATATTAGGCACAGATTTTGAAAAAAAAAAAGGCACAATGTAAATATCGATATATCGTCTGATAGCATGGCATTGCCCGATTATGATTTGCTCTTACCCTTGTATCGTCCACCTTTATTAGTTTAAATACGTGACTTTAAAGCAGAATTTATGTCACCCAGATTTAATTCCAGTGAAAATATCACATTCGTCATCTAAATTGCTTTAGATGAGGAATGTGAAATTTTCATTGGAATCATGTACGAATTCTTGAGTCAAAGAAAAAACTTATCGGAGCGAAAGGTTTGGTTTCCATTGATAAAAAAAATGCTTACAGAATAATGAATCTTAGCGATGAAAGAATTGTTATCCTCAAAAGAACAACAATAGCTGTTGCGAGTCCAGTAAGTCTGAAAAGCGTCACTGCTTTAAATGAAATGTCAGAGGGTAACACAACGCAAAAAGGTGACAGTTTATAGGATCAAGAAGCATTGAGAAATGCAGATGAATTAAATATAAACTTTGCCGATTCATACTTGAATTAAGGTCAAAAACAACAGCTGAAAATATTGATAGGACATAATCATGATGTTTTTGCTAACAATCTTTCAGAGTTAGGTTCAGCAAATATGCATAAGCATCGAATTGACACAATAAATGATGTTCCTGTAAAACAAACATTTTATCGTACGTCACCAAAGTTCAAAAGTGAAATTGTCAGGCAGGTAAACGAAATGTTAAATTGCATATGATGATTAAAACGGAATCAAATGAGTAAAGGGAAAAGGAGTTATTTAGTGTAACTAAAATTTCTTATAGTCAACAAGTGTAAAAATTGTTTTCATGGTATGAAAAGATGTAACATGTCAAAGTCACATATAGTTCGATCTGATTGGTTAATTTATCAATAGATTTGCAAGTTTCTGGCACGTGTTAAACACATGTAAACTAAGGATGGATATGGTCCAAGCATTAGTAATTCAAAATAATATTTTGATATTTTAAATTAAAAGCAAGTTTCTTAGAAGTTACCTAATAAGGAAATGTTGAATGGTGGTTTGCAACATGAGAATGGAAAATTCCTTGTAATCGCGCAAAAACAATGGAAAGAAAACAAGTAAATGCATGTACGTAGAAATAGAATATAAATACTTGGTGAAAATGTATGAAAAGGCAGTCGGTGAATAAATGTCCGAAAGCTCCAGATCGTCGTTATTTGTCGCTATAACAGAGAGAGAGAGAGAGAGACTCAAACAGAGAGAGAGCAACGCATTATGCTCGTGCACTGTAATACCAGGCCCGTAGCCAGGGGGGTTCGGGGGGTTCGAAAGAACCGCCCCTTTTGCTGGGAAAAGGTCCACTCTGAGTAAAATTTGATCTAGGTACATGAAGTTTTTATGGAAAAAGGTCCACTTTTTCAGAAAACGAACCCCCCTTTTGAAATTGCTGGCTACGGGCCTGAATACACTGTATCTTTCCCATTTTATAGTACCCAATCAGATTGATTATTTAAATTTAGGATTCTATAAATAATGCTTGTCGTTTTTACTTATATTATAGGTAAAGCCTGTGTATGCAGAGCGGAGGATTGTCAGTAGGCTACAAGTCACGTAAAGTCAGGGCAATCTTACCTATGAAGTGGCCTCAATAACAAAGATAGAAATATTCATCGGAGGCGATATTTGGGACAGCAATAACCAGTCAGCCATCTATAGTTGTCATTTTTACAAGGATAGATCAGAAGTTAACTCTAGCGACATATCAATCATTCTTGAATGCTTTGTACATAGTTTGCATGAGAGCGTTAATCAAACCTGGATCATATGCAGGGGCGTAACCAGACCTTTAAAAATTGTACGCACAGATTTTTAAAATTCCCAGCAAAATGTAGACTAACGCAAGAGATGAAGGACAGCGTAATGATCATGCCTGTGACCTCATTTGCACCTCGTTATTGGGGTTGGGTGTTAAGCCGATTACTGTGATTGCACTTAAGGGAAATCTCCCACAGAGTTGGATCGTTCCACCTAGTGCGATGGATTTATCTGATTGCTCCCTAAATTGATATATCAGAAGGAATGGAACGAGCAACATATAAAATATAAGATAAAAGTTATTTAAATGTAATATGTTACGAAGGTCTTCGTCTTCGTAAGCTGTTGACAAAATGAGCCAAGTCCTCCGTTCTCAAGTTATATACTAAGTGTTTTTCTATGGTAAGGTATAGTCTACAGTAAATTTCCATATGCTTATATAATAATAATAATTAGAGTACCGTGTCCAAATTTCCATAACTATTGGATATTCATTGCAAACAGAACATGGTTTCATGTATAGAGCTTGCGGTGGGAATAGTCCTGGTTTTGTCTTGTTTCGCATGTTATTTATTTATATACTCATATTTGTCTGTGTATTTTTTTAAAATTTTTTTGTTGAGGGGGAAGATGTCCCCGAAGCGTCCCGCTGAAGCTGTGCCCCCCCCCCCCCCCCCACTCCTCCGTGGAGAGATTTTCTTAATGTTTTTAAATGGGCTTCGATTTACAACAGCTGCAGACGTAGATCTATAGCCAAGCACCGTCCAGACAAGAAATATGAAACCTTGTGAAATCTTATCTGGTCTTTATTTTGAAATGTTATTTAAGACTGCAGTGTAAAGAAGTTTGAGCTTATTTTTTCATGCTTTTTGTGCATTCAATTAGATGAAAGCATCATCAATATCCTGGGCATTTTTTGCAAAATAAATTATATTAAAACGTCAAGTAACGCAGTGTCATAGTTCTGATTTATTCCGTAAATGAGTCACAATTAACACTAATGTGCATGTATTTTGGCGGTTGGGATGTCGATAGAACTGTTGAAAAAATATCCCAACTAGTGCACATATGAAGTGCACAGATCATACAGAACGCAAAGCAGAAAAGCTCGTCTGTGTAATTAACCCACCAGGTAGCAGCACCTTCCGCCAGGCGATCTCAGGGACGGAAGTTTTTTGTTCATGAAAATGTTATCGTCTTGTCTACATTTTTACTGACCCACTTGTGTATCGGTCCACTGAATCTGTTGTAAAACATCCATAATATATAAAAAAATGGCAGAAAAGCTCCACTGCAGAACTTATCAACCACTAATAAGCAACTTGATATCCTTCGCCATCTATACAGACAGCGTTACCAAGGATGTGCGCCTTTGTCCTAAGAAAAGTCCAATATCATCCTCCCGATTTCTTACCCAGTCACTTACACAAAAAAGTGTCATTTTTACGCGTCCCCAGCAAAGTGTAAGGGGACAAAGTACTTTATCTCAGTCAGCTTACATAGAGAAATGTAGACCCCAAAGGAAATCAGTTTATTCCTAAGGCTGCAAGTTTCAGCAATTTGAAAATACTTTTTTTTAAACAATCTGTGGCACAGACTAAGTCATAGTTGATCAAACCTGCTTACAAGTGTGGCAGTATCATTTCAATTGATATCAAAGTCAATTTTACCAGAAATAAAAACAAATGAAAATAAGCAATAAAATAAATAAATGAATAAAGACTTCCAATGTAAATTACATTGACCAAATCATCATCAGCATCAAACCTAAGCCAGCTTTTCTATCTACCCCCCCCCCCCCCCCCCGGGTCTACAGATCTCTCTCCTTCACTGTCATTGTGGAGGCATAGGAATGGACCCAGGGGCCATACCACTGTGTGATGTGGGGGTCCCCGAGCCCCCCTGGGCCCCTGGGGAGGGGGCAGGAACCCCAGTGGGGGATTCCAGATTTTTCAATAACTGCTGTAGCCATCTTTTCGTCGAGTTGTCGTCTTTGAGGCAATTAACAAAGGTGATGTCTTTTAACTGATCTGGAAGACATTGTCTCAGCGCCTCTTTGGCTCTGAAAGAAGAAAGATGTAAAGGAGAAACTGTGCCAATATTGTTAACTGTGTTTCAAGGCCTTATTGCATGTTAAGACACAAAAAAAAAAAAAAAAAAAAAACTTGTTGATGAAATAAAAAACAAAGCTATTATTACTATACTGTACAAATAACCATTTTATAACAATAACACATATTTGTGTCTTAAGAATAAACACTGATAAAAATGTCATAACTCACCTTGGGTTGTCTGATAAACGTAAATAGCACCTCACTACATGTTTGAGTAACCTTGCTGACTGGTCTTTAGCTAATTGAAGGACCATCTTGCCCTGAGAATGAAAATAATTACATAAATAAATTCTCTCTATTACTTCAAGGTACTCTCCATGAGATTTACTTGCCAAAATGAATTTACCCGTGCAAAATAAGCAATTTCTTCGCACTCATGAGTTAAATCTTCCCCTTTCAGCACTTGGACTCCACCTTTGATAAAACTGATAAAGACTGATTTTAGATTACAATGACCAGCAGTCATAACAACAGCGACCATTTACCTTGAAGCTCCAATGGAAATGTCAATATCAAGTAAACTCCAGAAAAAAATGTAAGCGGTTAAATCAATTTCAGGGCATATGTCAGGGGCGGATTTAGGGGGTCTTCTGGGTCTTCCGGAAGACGGTCAGACTTTCAAGTTTACATTTACTAATTATTTCTGTCGGAAGACGGTCAAAAAATGGAGGATGGATCAACAAAGATAATTTGGAAGACTGTCAGAAAATAACTCTGGATCCGCCCCTGTATGTTAGGTTTTATAAGAAGCTGTGGATGGCAAAAATAAGCATTTTGGGAATTTGCACACAGAGGGCATCACCCCACCCCACCCTCGTTTTTAGGCTTGGAAAATGATGACAAAAAATGGACAACTTCTCATTCAACTTCCTATAGGGAAAAAAAACTTACCAGAATCATTGCAACATGTGAGAATCTTTCATAGGTTTGGCATATGTATGACAGGCCTGTATCGTCTAAGAGTATTTTCTGTAAGATAAATGTGGCTACCTGAAAAGATTAATAAGCAATTAATATTAAATTCATATAAATTATGTTAAGAACATGGACAACCTTACGGAAAGGTACTTCAAGTTTTTTTTTTTTACTCTTACTTTTCTGACAGAATGAGAGAGAGAGAGAGAGAGAGCGCATAAATACCAAAATAAAACTCACTGTTTTAGATAATTCACTCCCGGATTCCATAATCCTTAGACATAATGGTATAATTTCAGTTGTAAGCAGAAAATTAATCACTTCCTGTTCATCAGTCTGAAATAGAACAGAATTCTTCCTTGACCAAAGTTCTACGCACATTCAAATTGCATTAGATAAGCTAAATAATGATGGTGCTTCAAAAATATATATATTATTCTTATACTGGGACTAAGATTAGCAACCGATTTCCATTGCAGTCTCAACCTGAGACCTTCCACTCATATGGGAGGGCGTACTGGAGACAATTCCTAGCCGTATGACAACAGATCCTAATAAAAGGTCTCTGGCTGATCCATATTTCTCGTTCTTTTTCCTACTGGATATACATATTCACTCATCAACCACGGTGATTCACCTAGCACAACAGCCTTTGCATTTTTCTATAACTTTTCAAAACAGATTTCGATTCGATGTAATTTTTGTCTAAAATGGAACTGTTACAAGATGCACATACTAGTAACCCTCCTGTAAGTCCCAAGCTGGTTTTCCCTTAGGTTTCAAATGACAAGATACACAAGATTTCATTTACAGTGATACATGGAATAAATAGTTATATACAGGAGACTGACTGTGTCAGATGTGATTTATGAATCTCATCAGACAAACACCATTGTGCAATGAAGGTCTCTATGGTTAATTTGCCTATCCAGTTGCGACAACTTTGACTTTTTTTTCTAATAATTGTGATTTTTTTTTTTTTTTTTTTTTGTCAGCCAAAAAAAATGTTTCACATCTTAGAGAGCATTCAGAACAGTGGACTAACAGATCCGCGGATCAAATATAGCAACCCACTAAAAAGCTTGCTCCTTAATTCCCGATTAGTCACTGAATAGATTCCCTGCAGGGATTACGCAAGAAGCATTAAAGTGGATCATCCATATTTGATCCACGGATCTGTTAGTCCGCCGTTCTGAATGTGCTCTTATGCAAACTGCATTTGAGGGAAAGTATTGAGACAAAAGAAGCTATCTGACAATCTTCTTGTGATTAGGTTGGAAATATAAACTGCATACACAGATAAAATAGTAAGGTTCTAAACTCAAGTGCCACAACACAAATGGCACAGCGACCTATCAAAGCAATCTTACCTTGACCAGAGCGCCGATGACCCCCAGACTGGTCAGCCTGAGGTATTCGAAGGGACGGGTTTTGCTGACTGTGTGGAGGAATGGGTACAGGAACAGTGGAATGTGGGCTGAAATACAGACAATTCAGATTTAAGAGATATACAAGAGTATAGTGATCAATGCGTTTGACTTTTCCAACCACTGGCACTTTTACCAATAAGATAATTGTGTTTGGATTTGGGTTTCAAGACGACAAAGCAGAGCATAGAATGCACTGAAGCATGTTAAAATACAGGCAAGCAGTGAAATATAAGTGTTTTTATCCTATTGTTCCAAGTCACGGTGTAAATGTATGTCAACTATCTTAAGAAAACCTTGAAATAATGGCTTTTATGTGAAGTTGCCTTCATACTAGCTATTTTCCGATTTTATAAGTTTATCTTTTTCCTTCTTTTTTGAAATGAGGTTTGTCCATTTTTGGTCACAGTATGCATCTTAAACATTTTAGCCCACAAGGGAAAAAAAAAATTAGCCAACATGGGTTTGATCAAAATAATTCTGTGAGTTTTCACACACACGTCACTACAATATAAACAAATACACCAATAAACTAGCAGTGAATCCAGTTCACCAGCTTGATATGGCAATTAAGTATATCACAGCTTTACAATCACCTTTGAGAAACGCTGATCTGGTTTCTGGATGGGAGGCCACACACTGTAGCAAAGCTAGTGCATTACACACTCTATTAGACTGATGAGCCTGCAATGAAGAAAATAATTTAATACTGGATGCTGAAACAGGCAAGATTGATTTTACTGATATTGGTTCAAACTATTCTCATTTTTTTTAATTTTAAATTTATAACTATAACTGAATCCTATATGTGGCAAAGCCAAAACATGCTCAATTTTTGAACGGCATTTACAAGATTTAAAGATTTGATATAAATGTACTTACTAAAAATAAAAAATAGTTAGGAATCAAATAAAAGGAAAAAAAACAGCTTGTCAATCTTTTAACAAAATTATAACAAAAATCAATCTTAGAAAAAAGATGTTATATTTCCCTTATTTTATTTTGCAAAATAAAGATTTTCCATTAAAAAAACTATGATTTGACTAAAGCAAGGTTTATAACTGAGCTTGCCTTCAGCAATAACTGTAAAGCCCCCTTTACACTGGACAACATCCTTTCTGCGTCCCATGGTACGACCTCATTTGAGAGTAAAAAAAAAAAAACTTCATGTGCCTACAACTGGCTGATCACTGAGCATTCATTCTGCAACCAAAGCGATACTTGTGCCTCCTTTCTACGACCACAGCAATACCAGTCTCCTGGTCACCTAAAGGACGCAGAAAAGACACCGCCCAGTGTAAAGGGGGTTTAATACAAACATGGTCACTTACTGTTAGATGTGGTGGATTGATGGCTGGGTAGATGTTGATGATCTCCTGTAGAAGAGCCGCTATCGTGCCAAAACTATGCCACAGCATTGGGGCCAGGTCTGGCACCACCTCACGCTTTTTGCTGAAATATATCATAGATAGATAGATAGATAAAATATTCAAACATGAGCAGAAAGTACAAAGTATTCTCACAAACCAGAGAATACACTTAACATATATACAATCAGCATAGCAAGAGCAAATTCAAAATTGTACTCATATCATAGATGGACAGATAGACAAAATATTCAAACATGAGCAGAAAGTACAAAGTATTTAATATATACACTTAATATATACACAATCAGCATAGCAAGAACAAATTCAAAATTGTACTCATATCATAGATGGATAGATAGACAGATAAAATATTCAAAATTCAAAATTCATTCCAACATGAGCAGAAAGTACAAAGTAATTTTACAAACTACACTTAATATATACACAATCAGCATAGCAAGAACAAATTCATTATTATACTCCTGTTGGTCGAGTCAATATGGCCTTAATACATGCTAATAAAATAGTAACACAATGTTAGCATTAGGAAAGTGCATGTGATACATTTACAAACAAGGTCTTCTCCAAAGAGCCGTTTAACCATCATTTGGGTGACCCTTGGCCTCAAAAGACAGCCTATATTTCCAAAGGTGGAAATACCAGGTTGGTTTGTTGGACTCCCTATATATCAATGAACAAATTAAAATTTCACATTTTGGACTCCCTGTATCCCAAATCCACCGGAAACCCCCTATTTACAAAATACAGGCAGAAACCAGAGAAATGTCATACAATTTTAATATGATGATAAGTAGTAAGACTTTATCACTTTTTGAGTTTTTATCATTTCTCATTCCACCAGGAGTCTGTAGGAGCAACAACTTATATTTTCAATATATATAGATCTGTACAATGATATGGAAAACAGGGGGAATGTTTCAACTCAGAAAAGATCTAATTAAGTCATGCCAAGCAACTCAACCCGACTGATAAGTAGAAGGGGACAGGCGTTAAAACATTACATTCATTTGTCTTCTCGATCAAAGTTATAAAACTGTGATTTTGTGTTAATGCCATTACCAAACCAGATTCTCTAACAAGGCAGCAAAGCTGTCAAATGTACAGACAAAAAGCAGGAAATAACAAAATAGGCTACTGTCAATTCTGATGCAAAAGTACATTATGTTAAACTGCAAATTCAACATCAAATTTTAATTATGCTCAACAGGTAATACCAATGTAAGTAAAATGTGAAACAAGCATAAGGCTTCAGGCCCATGGGAGTTCAAGTTCACACTTTGAAAATGTAAAACTTCCAGAAAAAGAAGTCAATTAGACTGCTTTTCCAACTCAGGCTGCATTTTAGTCCTGTATTTCTTTTTTGAAAGTTTGGCAATCATAAGTAACATGGTTTTCCCATAATGGTCATCATGGCAGCAGCACCCAAAATTGTGTTTTCTTCTATTCTGATGCAGTATTACATAATGGTTAACAGCATAATGACAATCAATTTTTAATAACAAAATATATGTATCATGGATTTTCAGAAAATGTGACTAGCCTGGGTCTTCAAGCCTGTGGAACTTCAAAGTCACACCTTGAAAATGCCAATATGTGAAAAATTAAATTTTCACAAAAAAACTGTTTATCTGGCATATTGCATTGCCTACTGAAGCTGTATTTTAGTCCCATGTTTCTTTCCTGTAAGTTTGAGAACAGTAAGTGACATGGTTTTTCTTAAAAGGTAATCATGGGAGCAGTGCCCAAAATAGGTTTTTTTCAAATTTTGATGCAATATTACATAATGTTTAACAGCATAATGACCATCAACTTTTAATAATAAAATATTAGTATCATGGATATTCAGAAAATGTGACTAGCAAAGGTCTTCAGGCCCATGGAACTTCAAAGTCATTACTTGAAAATGCCAAAATGTAAACAAGACAGCACTGTTCTGAAATGTTTTTTTTCCCATTTTTAACAATTTTTAACATAAAATTAACAGTTTACTGCCATTTTTATATGATCAACTAAGAAAATTGATGAGATGAGAAAAGTATCAATAGAGCAGTGTTAAATGTCCAATTTCTTCCATTCTGAGATTCTGAACATAGTGAATGATTGAATCTGACAAATTGCAATGACATGAGTTTATTTCCATTTTTGAAACTTTATTACACAAAACACGATAACATGTTTACCATCATTTTTACAAAATCAACTAACAATGTTGTAAAGATGCAGGAAATGTCAAACAAACACTTTCACGTATCTTATTAGTTTAATAATGAGACTGTTAACATGCCTAAAAATTGAATCTGAGGAAATGTGAAAAAACAGCATACCTTCTAAAATAATGGCACAATTATGCTGATTTACAAACTCAACCTGCATTTTAGTAAAATTGACCACTCCTGTGACTTTCATGACAATTGGCCCATCTGTTTTTCTTATATTGTGTTTACAGTGTTGCATATATGCTGAAAAGTGAAAAAACAGCATAACTGCTAAAATAGTGGCCCGATCATGCCGATTTTCGAACTTGATCTGCGTTTTAGTAAGACTGATTACTCCTGTGAGTTTCATGACAACAGGCCTATCGGTTTTCCTTGAAATGTGTTAACAGTGTTGCATATATGCTGAAAAGTGAAAAAACAGCATAACTACTAAAATAGTGGCCCGATCATGCCGATTTTCGAACTTGACCTGCGTTTTAGTAAGATCGATTTTTCCTGTGAGTTTCATGACAACAGGCCTATCGGTTTTCCTTGAAATGTGTTAACAGTGTTGCATATATGCTAAAAAGTGAAAAAACAGCATAAATTCTACAATAATGGCCCGATCATGCTGATTTTCGAACTTGACCTGCGTTTTATGAATATTAGTCAGCGCTGTAAATATAAAGCCAAAAAGTAAAACTGTCTTCCACTTATGGTGTTAATGCTGAAAGTGCACGGCGACGGCGACAGCGACGGCGACATGATCAGCGACGGCGACGACAGACGCAGGTGATGGCAATATGTACAGACACATCTGTGTCTGTACATAAAAATACAGAAAATGCACAGCACTTCTGGTGGATGGGAGTATAAAATCACATCTTGAAGATGCTTGTGTTTGAAAAATAATTTTAAAAAAATTTTAAATAAAATGTAAAAAATTCCAATAAAGCTGCTATTCAAACTTTTAATCTAGCTGCATTAACTTGATATTAATAACCCCACCAAGTTTGAGAAAAATAAAGCACTGTTATTCATCTATAGCATGTTGGCATAACACATTCTTTTTGTTGTAAATTTATTTGCAATGTTAAACACCATTTATCTGCACAATTATCACCAAATCCTAATTTTGTGACACAGTTAAGAGAGCTAAACCTATGGGACTTTACAGGGAAATATCAAGGAGTGTTTTATGTAATCTCATTTAATGGCCAATTGAAAATTAATGAGTAGGCAAGTGACTTTATAGACCTTAATTTAATTAGTGATCACCCAAGGGACAATTTTATAGACTGTCATCCATACAGTACCATCATATAGCACAAAGGTGTTGCATACATGCTGAAAAAAGGGAAAAAACAGCATTACTTCCCTAAAAATGACCCGATGATGCTGATTTTCAAACTTGACCTGCGTATTATGAATATTCATTAGTTCTGCAAGTTTCAAACCAAAAGGTAAAATGGTTTTCCACTTATCATGTTATCAGTGTTGCATATATGCTGAAAAAAGTGAAAAACAGCATAACTTCCCTAAAAATGACCCAATCATACTGATTTTCAAACTTGACCTGCGTAATATGAATATTCATTAGTTCTGCAAGTTTCAAGTCAAAAGGTAAAATGATTTTTCACTTATCATGTTATCAGTGTTGCATATATGTTGAAAAAAGTGAAAAACAGCATAACTTCCCTAAAAATGACCCGATCATGCTGATTTTCAAACTTGACCTGCGTATTATGAATATTCATCAGTTTTGTAAGTTTCAAGGGAAAAGTTAAAATGGTTTTCCACTTATCGTGTTATCGGTGCTGCATATATGCTGAAACAAGACAGCACTGTTCTGCAATGGATTTACTTCCATTTTTAAAACACTTTTTTAACATAAAACAAAATAAACAGTTTTCTACCATTTGTATATGATCAACTAAGAAAATTGATGAGATGGGAAAAATATCAATAGAACAGTGTTAAATGTCCTATTTCCTCCATTCTGAGATAATGAATATAGTAGATGATTGAATCTGACAAACTGCAATGATATTTGTTTATTTCCATTTTTGACACTTTATAACATAATACACAATAAAAAGTTTACCATCATTTTTACATAATTAACTAACAATGTTATTAAGATGCAGGAAATGTCAAACAAACACTTTTACATATCTTATTAGTTCAATAATGAGACTGTTAATATGCCTAACAATTGAATCTGAGGAAATGTGAAAAAACAGCATAACTTCTAAAAGAATGGCCCGATTATGCTGATTTTGGAACTCAACCTGCGTTTTAGTTAGTTTGACTACTCCTGTGAGTATAATGACAATTGGCCTATCTGTTTTTCTTATATTGTGTTATTAGCGTTGCATATATGTTGAAAGAAGTGAAAAAACAGCATAACATCCCTAAAAATGGCCCGATCATGCTGATTTTCAAACTTGACCTGCGTATTTTGAATATTCATCAGTTTTGTAAGTTTCAAGCCAAAAGGTAAAATGGTTTTCCATTTATGGTGTTATCGGTGCTGCATATATGCTGAAAAAAGAGAAAAAATAGCCTAAATTCACTAAAAATGACCCAATCACGCTGATTTTCGAACTTGACCTGCGTATTATGAATATTCATCAGTTCTGTAAGTTTCAAGCCAAAAGGTAAAATGGTTTTCCACTTATCGTGTTATCGGTGCTGCATATATGCTGAAAAAAGTGAAAAAACAGCATAAATTCCCTATAAGTGACCCGATCATGCTGATTTTCGAACTTGACCTGCGAATTATGAATATTCATCAGTTCTGTAAGTTTCAAGCCAAAAGGTAAAATGATTTTCCACTTATCGTGTTATCGGTGCTGCATATATGCTGAAAAAAGTGAAAAAACAGCACAAATTCCCTATAAGTGACCCGATCATGCTGATTTTCGAACTTGACCTGCGTATTATGAATATTCATCAGTTCTGTAAGTTTCAAGCCAAAAGGTAAAATGATTTTCCACTTATCGTGTTATCGGTGCTGCATATATGCTGAAAAAAGTGAAAAAACAGCATAAATTCCCTATAAGTGACCCGATCATGCTGATTTTCGAACTTGACCTGCGTATTACGAATATTCGTCAGTTCTGCAAGTTTCAAGCCAAAAGAAAAAACAGTTTTCCACTTATCGTGTTATCGGTAAGAGTGCACGGCGACGAAGGCGACGGCGACGACAGACGCAGATGATGGCTATATGTACAGACACATCTGTGTCTGTACATAAAAATGATCTTAGAAAACAGTCCCGAGTAGGACAGCCTGGTCATACCAAATGAGAAATGATGTCAATGCAAGGACCTGATATACTACTTACCCCAGAAAGTATATGTACACATTAATTTGTATTACCTGAGTTCCAGTAAAGCATTTTCTCTAGTGTCAGGACTAGCCAGCTCTACAATCCACTGGTAAATCTTCTCTCTGTCCACCTGTTGTAACACTGGAGGCTGTGGCTGCACCGGGGTCTGCACATTCATCATGATTTTGAATACGTCTGCCTTATTAGAAATGAAAGAATTTAAGTAAACTGACTAACTCACAAAGTTGGGCGTGAAATGATAAGGAAGCAATTATGGATGTTATTCTATATATTATACGATGGAGGGAACATCATTTTTCCCATGGCGTGGAGACTCATAGCCTATCACATTTGGAGCACAAGATAATTTAGGTCTTGCTAGCGGTTAGTGCTTTGCATACAAAGCCGAAAACCGATGCAATTCCGTACGGTTGACGAGTTGTGTCATCAAATTAATATTAGCAATGATCATTGGTAAGGTTTACAAATTCCGAGGAACTAAATGTGGCTCTAATTTGAACATATATGTTAAATTGTGCACCCTTATAAGAAACTCATCTTCTCAATCTCATATTTGAATTACTTACCGATAATTTGCAGCTATTTGAGACTTACTATTTACAAACGTCTAAAATTTTCAATATGGCGACCTCCAGCGGTCTTTACAAGATAAGACATGCTGGAAGCTGTAGAATATTTATTGATGCCTTGTCAAACCCAGGCAATTTGATGGTATATGAAGAATTTTGAATTTTTTATTTTTTAAAGATTTCAAAATTATATGAATATGTATATTTGATGGATTCAAACCTTTCCCCGACTTTGTATTTTATTGGAAATGTTCTTCTGTAAAGGAGGTATGATTTACTCACCACGAAGTTGGATCGTCTGTTTGCTGGGCTTATATTTGTGTGTTTAACTTTAATTTGTTGATTTAGAGTACTGTGGATGAAAATTTTGATTTTTAGAAAAAGTATGTATTTTTGTTTATTTAAGGTGTTCTTACATTGTTTATCTTAAAGACGCGATAAGTTTTTTAAACTGTGCAACTTAGTATTAAGACGACCAATTTAAACGTAAAACTGTAATTGTTGTTGTTTCTCCAGCATGATGTACTATTAAGTCTTCTTGTAGTACTACCAAAGACAGCATGTCTGAGATAGAACAAAAAGAAGAAAAAGGAGCAATTGTTTCTGAGGTTTTACATGATGAGTACGTACGTTTCTTTGTCAGTGTGTTGATTTTTTTTTAACATCAAACTTACTTAAATTTGTCTGAGAATAACATTTTATATGATTAATTTTAATGATTCTCTGCAGTCATCTGGGGATTGCATAAATTAGTTTTAATCTATTCAGATACAGCTAGTGAATCAATGAATATTATCCCCAAACTCTCCCACCCCAAGTGATAGAAGATACTGGTAAATCCGATTTTTGATTAACAGAAACATTTCGACTTTGCTGTTCAAAACGTACACAAGACTATAACAATTTTTCTTTGCACTCCAGAGTTGGCAGTCCTAAAAGAAGAAAACTGGATGTAAGCAATACCATAATTAAGATACAAAGAGTTAATGAACCTGCTATATATATATATATATATATATCCAACTGGCATGTTTTCAAGAAGTATATGGTTGATTCATGAATTTTTATCTTTATTTCAAGTTTAAATTTAATTTTCCTTGCATTTAAAAACATCAAACAACCAGACTATCCTCATACTTTTAATAATAAAGTTCATTATGTCAAGATTATTGTTATTATCATTCTCATATTATCATTTCATATCAAGATTTATAATAATAATAATAATAATAATAATAATAATAATAATAATAATAATAATAATAATAATTATTATTATTATTATTATTATTATTATTACCCTAATGATGGTAGTAAAATTTATTATTCATTTATTTTCATATTTTGAGGGTGAAGGATTTGTCCTCCCAAGCACCCCAGATATCCCAGTTACTTCTGTTCTCTATCCTGGTAATTGTGATAATAGAGGTATGGAACAAGAGTCTGCCTCATGTGATGAAAAAACAGGTATTTTTCATTCCAAATCTCATGCACTTTTCTCTATCATTCTGATTTTTTTTTGTGTGTGTGTGTGTGTGTGTGTTTTTATTCAACTTTAATCATGTAAAATATATTTAAAAATTTAACTATTAAATTTTTGTTGCTGCTTTTTTTTTTGTGTCAGTACTGTGTATATCTTTGTGATTTTTTCACTGCATAACTCTCAATTTTCACTACATAACTCTATTTCATATGATAAAGAGAAAAAAAATCTCCCCTCCCCCCCCCAAAAAAAAAAAAAATTAAGAGCTACATGTACTACAGTGCTAAGGAGTATTTGTTCCATGTCAGACTGTCAGTTTTTTATTGTAGATCTGGGTTTTTAATTCTTAGGCTAATGCATACTTTAATCTTTTTTTTTCCTGTAAGAAATGGCCAGTAGCTCTAAAACCACACCCCACCAAGGTGATGGCCAGTGTAGTGTCCAGGAGAGGTCAGCAAGTCAGCACAGCAGATTAGATGATAACTGTGGACAGGACGATGGCCAGTTAAAGGGGACATCTTCAGCTGGACCACATCTGCTTGAGAATGATGGGGGCTGTAGCCAGTTTGGTGGTATGTGGCATGAAGCTAAGGCCTCTAGCTGAGGTGGGGGGTGGGGTGGGGTGGGGTCAGGGGTCAGGGGTTGCTGGCTACGGGCCTGGTGCTTCTTGTTCAGACTCATTACAGTAATGACTTGATATTTTCAATGGAAAAATTTATCAGTCTTTCAGATACATTATTTTTGAATTGGAAATAATATTTCTGCATAGCACTTGTGATGCTTTTGTTGTATACAACAGAACTATAAGGTAAATTGCTTTTAAGTGTTGTTGCTCCAACTCGCCAGGAATGTTTTAACTGTAAGAATTTGTGACTTAAAAAATATACAAAATGCACAATTTTCCTTGATGACAAAATTGTCATTACTGCAGTGGCTGTAAATTTATAGGGATTGAACATTTGACTGAACAGGCATCATTCAGTCTTATCAGAAAGGCTGACAGAATATATCTTGGGTACGAGTACTAATAATACCAAACAAATGATGCCATAAAACTGACATAAAAGAAATTGTATTAACTGGCTGCAAAATTCCACCAGTACATTCATTCATACTAGAACAAAAAAAAAGCATTTACATTATACGATTTTAAATATAATTCTAATTTAAAAGATATTTTTTAGAGCAGAGAAGCTATAGAAAACATTCCATTATAATGGTAATGATATTTATTTACTAGCAATAGCATAGACTGAGAACGGACAATTTGATTTACTGGGTATAGCGATTGTTTTTTTTTTTTATCCTTTGTTGTTCATTTTGTATCAAGGTGCAGTAGGGTGTGAAGCGAACAGCAAAGGTGGACGTAGCAGCCCTTGTGACAGCCAGCTTACTCTATTGACTGGTGGTAAAGTGGCCAGTGGGATGGTATTTGGTGGAGGTGATAACAGTGACAAAAAAGGACAGTTTACATGTGTGGACAGCAACATGAAACAAACCATGATGTGGCTGTTAATGAAAGGTAGATGTTTGATTTATAAATTATAGCTAATAAATAAGAGACTTATTCTGATGAACTTGGAGAAATGAAAAAATATCGATCAGTTTTATGGAATCCTCCTGAAAAATACCTTTTCAAAAATATGTGTGAACGCAACCCACCATTCCCTGATAATATAACTTAAGATGATACTACATGTGTGAACAGTGATATGATGATTTGTAAATGTCCTGTATCTAAGTTAACTTAAGAGTTAGCTCAACAATATTCTATGTACTGTAATAGTGTGGTATAAAGTGCTTCCTTCAGTTTTCATACAGATTTTAAATAAATTGATGCTGCAAAAAATAATGTTATATGACAAAAAGGAAATTGAGACATGACATAGTTTATATTATGACAAATATTTATGGCAGCATTTACAGAAGCTGGCTAACAGATCTGTGGATCAAATATGGCTGACCCACTTGAATGCTTTTTGCGTAGACCCCATGGGGAATCTGTTTAGTATCTGTTAGGGGATTATGCAGCAAGCTTTTAAGGCTCTATTCCCATAGATTTTAGATCGATCTATCCCCGTGGGGAGTCTCACTAGATTACTTTCAGATAATCCGACTTAAAAGTCCGTCCCGCCTACTACAAGCTGTAAGGGGGTAATTAACTTTGGTGTCCGCCCGGCTGACAGCTATTTAGCATGAACCCCCAGGGAGTTAGGTCGATCTAAAGTAGGTCGATCTAATCTATGGAAATGGGGTGTAAGTATCGGTAGGTTGCCATATTACATCTGTGGACTAGACCGTGAATGTTGCCTATGATGTTTGTTTTCCAGACCTTGAACAGCAGTCAAGACCACTGTATCAGAATTGGGCACAGAGGTTCAGGTGGGTGCAACAGGCCCGTAGCCAGGGGGGGTTCGAGGGGGTTCGAAAGAACCCCCCTTTTTGCTGGAAAAAGGTCCACTCTGGGTATAATTTGACCTAGGTACATGGGGATTATATGGTAAAAGGTCCACTTTTTCAGAAAAAGAACCCCCCCCTTTGAAATTGCTGGCTACGGGCCTGGTGCAATTCCCGAAGCAGTCCAAACTGTTATTGAGTGTCATTTATGTCTATTTATCTGCATGTTTTTTCATATTAATTTTGCTGATGTATTAGATGATTAATTTAAAATACTGTGGTCATTAGAACAAAGAGGGAAGAACAGAAATGTAAAAAAAAAAGGTAAAAGGTAGAAAAAAAGGAAAAACTGATGAAATAAAATATCTTTGTTATTTAGCCATATCAAAATGATAATTTTTATTCACTGAATTCTGAAAGAGGGGTCAATTCGTTGTTTTTCAGTGAAAGTGAGAGGTTTGAGGAGTTCTGCAACCTTCGCCTGGATAAGTTAATTGAGGAGGCGCAGTCTGCTGAAGCCAGCTTAAAACAACAAAAGGAAGAGCTGAAAAATAGGCTAAAGATCATCTCAAGATCTCTGCAAGATGACTGAAAGATTAGTGTTATGAGGGATGTATCATCATGAAGTAGTTTTCTTTTTGGTTGTTTTATTGATATGAGATATTTAGAAATACAACAAAGGATAAGCAGGTAACAAGGTCAACAACTCCACACCAGGCAAAAGGATTCATGATACACAGATAATTGACATGACGCTTAAACTTTCAAGATAGATGTGGATTTGCATGAAAAAGCATCCACTGATTTTTTTTGTATCAGATAATAGTTTCCATTTTTCTTTTGAAAAAATACCAAAAACAAGTTACTGTTTTCCATTCAGTGAGAGGAAGAACAACATGCGATTTTTTTAAATATATATTCTGCGCGTCAGAATATTGTATATAGCACATTTTTGTAATAAATGAAATGCAATGACTTGAAAGTGAAAAATGGACATGAAAAGAAAAACTAAACAACCATTGTAGATAGCACATGTAGCAACCATTACGATGAAAGCGTGACCAAAAAGCTGACACGAGGAAACATGAGACGGAGAAGTACAGATAAATTATACAAACTGACAAAGCAGTTTAATAAATGCCATTTTGTGAAAATCTTCATGGTTTAAAAAAGTATTTATCATATTACCACACTGTCACTATTGGTTGAAAGGGAATGCGATTCTGACAATATGTGTAGTAATGATAATCTATATGTACAACACTACCGTAGTACTGTACATGTATATTCAGGTATGCATGTATCTAACAAAGAAAAAACTCCACGTGTCTTGCATAGACATTCGTTTGTGTTATTATGAATAATTGTTTTAGCACAAGGGATTTTTATTTTTGTAGACCTCTCTTGGCTTGTCAACTTTTTACTCGAATTATTTTTCACTTCTTACAAATCTTGAGACATGGATTTTTTTTCCTTCGGCATTTCCTTCTCTCTCCCAGGGTCATATATTGAACTTCTACTAGATATTTACAGACGTGTCTCTAGCTAATTCATGACACAATCCTCTGCCAAAATTTAAGTAGGCCTATGACATTTTGAAATTTCACCATAACGAGAACTCGTGAGCCAATGCGTAGAGGCAGGGGTGGTCAAAAAAGGGGTATCTTTTCAGCCAAAGTGCTACAAATAGCTGTACCTTAACTTAATCGCATGCATGAAGGGCATTTATTAGCACGTATATTAATTAAAAACTATAGTGACCCAGTGGAAGACCCAGAATAGGCCTACAGCTTCCATCCTCCCTTGAGTTATAATTTTTTTCAGCGACCCAGGGTTTTGTTGCAACGGAGGGAGGAGGGGGGGGGGGTACAAGATTTAAAATATTTGTCTGGCTTCGCTCATCAAACAAAATCACGGCAGTTTTACCATCACATGTAAGTCAAGAAAATCGTATCGCTTTCTATACCGTTTTTTCGTTGGAAGGGGAGAAGCGGTTGCCTTGAAAGCTAAGGGAAGGCAATTAATGTGGCAATGAGCATTGAAAAGTTTAGAAAAGAGCATAGGGCTCAAAATTAATCTCATAAAAATATGCGTATTAATAAACTTATTATTATTATTATTATTATTATAAACTTCTTATTATTGGTATAGGCCTAGGACTAATGTTTTAACTAATGTTTTAATGTATTAAAATACTAATTAAGATTGGCATTGATCGTCTATTATTTTTAATGTCCCGGTCCTATCAGTATAAAAACGGGGTCTAAATAAAGCCTGTTTGCCAATAACAACTCTAGTTAGATTGCTTATTATCAAGGAAAATGTGCCCACTTTCTATCTGGAAAGTTGCTATTGATCACGTGATGAAAAATTCCCCTGGCTATTTATAGCACACGACGATTACAATCTATATAAATCGATCGGGGTTTTTAGTCATAAACAAAAGTACAAAAAAAGAGCGGAATAAGGCAGATTTTAAAGGGGAAGATTCTGTTCAGGTAAGACATCATGCATGTGTCGATGTGTCCCCCGTCTTTCACAAATTCTTCTTTTTAAATGTAGACTTAAGTCGAAGAATGCTGGCGCTAAAAATAGAATTATCCTTGTGACTTTAACCGATGAACTGAAACGGAAGCTTTAAAGGTAGGCCTATGTCCCGGGTTATTAAAGCAAACGTACATATATATACGTATCATTGGAGATATAGCGGGATAAAAAGTCGTAAGAATGTTTGTTTTCCTAAAAATGGCCCCTCTCCTCAATGTAAAATGCAAGGGTCGAGCTGCCCTCCCACACGCAGTAGGCCTACAAATTCTAGCTAGCTCTTAACTTTTAGGGCCATTGTAATTTACTCTATATGAGACGCCAGCTTTGTGAACAAACTTCCATACGTAAATCCCAGCTGGACAGAGTCTAAAAATGTGTGTCGAAAACAATCTATGGGCCTGGTAGAGGGCAGTGAGAGTATTATTATACATGTAGTATACAGGCCTACATATATAGTACAAGCTATAGGCCTATACGTTCACAGACAACTAGTACAAAAAGGCATTCAGGTAACAGGTCAAATCAGCAATGAATTCAATAGCATATGATACCTCTTCATAATCATAAATTGCTAGCCTGTATCAAGCCTGCTCAGTCTAAAAAACCTACATTAAATTCATCCTATTTACACATTGCATAAATGTACGTAGGCTATGTCAATGTTTTTCACCTACTTTCGTTTTAGCCTTCAACCGTATATTGTCACACTGTATCAACTGTACGTTTTTGAGTGCACGTATTTATATGAATGTATGAATGTCTATATTAGTCGTTATCCAGATTGAGTGAAAGAAATGCGTTGATCAAATTTGTTTAGGTAGGCCTACTTTTCCACTTCGCTATTTTTGTTTTCACTGTGACTAACAGTCATGTGAGAGGCAAAGAAGCATGGATGAACTACCGGGAAAACGAACCTAAAACAAAACCTCACAGATAACATGTACCCTCTGATATCAGACCCCCCCCCCCCCCCCCCCCCCCCCAGAAAAAAATACTATACAAAATCACACTGTGAAGCCCTGTGGGAATCGGTGCACTTTAACAGTCCGACCCCCCTACTTTTCACTTTTTGTAGCAGACTACCAGCGCCCTCTATGGCCAGGGAGAAGATTACATGTACCCCTATAGCCAGCGCATTACAGTAACCTACTTTCGTTTCAGTGTTTCCCCGTATTCAATCCGTGAGGGCACAGTCGGAGACATAATGGCCGAAGCACCCCAGTGCGCCGTTCCTATGGGCCAGTACATCATTAACTTGATGCATAAACTCGGCCAAGGAGGATTCGGCGTGGTTTATAAGGGAGTGGACACAAAGAGGGATGTCGAGGTCAGTTGGTGTGATGAAAAAAGATTGACTGTGTGTGTGATAGAATGAAATGGATAAAGAAGCAAAGAAAGAAAAGAAAGAAGAATGAGAGAGATAGAAAGAAAGAAAGAAAGAAAGAAAAAGGAAGGAAAGAAGTATAGCTGAATAAGGTCTTTATACAGTAGGCCTATATATATATGTTTTTATATGTCATGCCTGTAGGGAAAAATGGAACCTTAAAATACTAAAAAACATTGGTTATAAACAGGTAAGTGGTGTCTTTCAGATCATATTCTCAGATTAGTTTTATGACATTAGTAAACGATTTTTTCCTTACCAGGTGGCAGCAAAACAGATAGAAATTCGCCGCGAGAGAGGCGGAGCCGACGCAATGGCGGAGATAAAAATCCTTCAAAAAGTTCCAGAACACGTTAACATAATAAGACTGTATGACTTTCATTTCTTCCGTAATTCTTTCTGGATTATAATGGAGTATTGCAATTGTGGAGATCTGAGAGACTATTTAAAGAAATACGCGCCTGTTGCCTTGGCAACAAAGGTTGATTTCATGCGTCAGATGGCAGCAGCGGTTCACCATATGCACACGCTGCCCGAGCCTGTTGCACACAGAGATCTGAAACCGCCAAATATGTAAGTATTAAATGCAAAAAAATGTAAACTCTCTCTCTCACACACAAAGCGCCTTAATTTACAGTTGTTCTATGCAAACGTGCATAGTTAAATGCACTGTTCAATCGCATGAAAAAAATACAGAAGTGCTAAATATTGTTTAACGTCATTTTAAGTATCTTTAACTCAAGCCTAAAGTATCATTAACCTCTTTTATGGCATTTTTTCAGCCTACTGCGTTATACTGGGAGTGATGAGAGACCTGTAATCAAAGTGACGGATTTTGGGCTGTCGAAGGTGGCAGACGTTGATCTCAGTAAGACCTTCATGATGTCAACACAGGCGGGAACCCCGTGCTTTATGGCACCCGAACAATTTGGAAGAGAGGGGTAAATGTGCTAGTTGTGACTGTGTGATCATTGTGTTTGGTGTGATAGTAAATTTCAAATTCACGTGCCAGTGAGATTATTATTAGATATATATAATTAAACAAAAGTGTTGGTGTTATCAAAAGGCCTGGTACAATAAAGTTCGAGTAATACTTGGGTAATTTTTAATCGTATTTCTCACTGGTTAATACTTGAGAGTGTATTTTTAGTACTATCTAACCTCGTTACCATGTAATTGTGAACCATGCAGGTAATAACATGATATAAGGGTTAAATCAAATTTATATATCCTCCTCCATTTGGATTTATCCAAATTTGATAATGGTGTTTATTTTACAAGGTATACTGCCTCCGTGGACATATTTGCCTTGGGACTGATGTTTGTCGGGATGATCAATTTTGAAAAGACGGGCGATATAATACCGACAATTCCTGATAATCCAGGTAGGAAACAACACACTGTATTCATTTATTTATTTATTTCACTGCGATTGTGGGCGTGGAAGTCATATTGATTATTTAAATGCCCACTTAGAAAAATTACTATGGTTTTAACAATGGTTTGTTAGGATGATTGGCCATTTACTTTTTTGAGAGTATTTTGCAACTATTAAGACTCACGTACTGACCAATATATTAGAATGCATTTTTTGCTTTTTGTAAGGAAACACATTATAAAATTATGCATTATTTGAATTGAAATCCGCAATATTGACAAGTCCCCCCCCCTTTAAAGTATTATCCCAGCGTTGTAAAAAACAACATCAAATAAAAAATGTACACTTTGTAATCAAATTCTTTATATTCTCCAAGGTTCCATGTTAGCCTGCATGATAATGCCGATAGGGATCCAAATGAACCAGGCAGCCAAGACAGGCGGGAGGCCAGTCCGCGTGGTGAAACTGGAGTCAAGTGATGACCCAGTATTAAAACAGGTGAAAGAGTTGATACAGAAGATGGTTCTACATAAACGGGAGGACAGGTGTACGTCACAACAGGTGTTTGACTCAATCAATCGTATCTATGGTAAGAGCCACTGCATAGCTTATAAGTTGTCAATGGCGCCAAATTTGGATACGCTTCCACCGGATTTGTTTCAAATTTTAGTACTTAATGAAATGGTTTGAACTAACTTTAAATAGATAGTTGATACACCTATTGTAATGTAATGAACCCATATGTAAGACCTGTTTTTAGATATTTTGGGAATTTTTAGGAAAAGGGCCTTTAAATTCGATCATGTTGTGCAGATTTTTAAAATTCAGAGGAAATCAAGTCAAGCCTGCCGCCTCCACCACCACGACCATGCAAAACCGGTGAAACGGCCCGCTCCAGAACTCCGCTAGATGTCGACACTGACGCGGCGGCCGCAGCTGCGGTGGCTGGCTTGGATGACGATGAAGATGACCTTGGTTATAGGCTTCTCCGCCAAGCCATGCAGCAACACATGGAGGATAAGATTCAAAAAAGAAAGAAGGGCGGTCGTAAAGATGCGCTGCTGAAAGAGCTAGGAAAAGGGGTCCCGCTTCTCGAGATGTTGCTTCATCACGCGATTGATGATGATAGCCCAGAGAGACAGAAAGGGAAGCGCAGAGATGACAGTGATGACGACGTATGTCTGTCGTTCAGATTTTCTTTTTTCTCTTTTCTTTCGCTGCTTCATTCACTTTTTAAGATTCAATTTATCATTGTTATTTCCTTTTATCCTGTTTGCGTCATTTTTCATTTTACTTTTTCTTCTCTCTCTCTCTCTCTCTCTCTCTCTCTCTCTCTCTCTCTCTCTCTCTCTCTCTCTCTCTCTCTCTCTCTCTCTCTCTCTCTCTTACACACACACACACACACACACACACACACACACACACACACACACTTACGAAAAATAAGTCTGGAACACTTCTCTCTTGATACAATAGTAATAATAAAAGTAGTGGTGTTTGTATATTAACACAGATTAACTGCATTTCATTAACCTGTATGTAAAAGACATGCTTTAATTTTCTTTATATTTTTCTTGGAATTGCTTGTATGTGTTGTAAACAAATTTGGCCTCTTGTGATGTTATATTTAATTTCTTTAATTCCAGTTTCCAGTAGGGAGCAAAGTTCGCGTCATGGACGTGGAAGTCTCCAGGGCCAAGGAGATGCAGCGAAACTATGGGGGGTGGGTGGATCTGATGAAACACGTAAGTAGAATACGACAAGAGTTCGATCAAGAAGCCTGTTTTAGCAAGAAAATTAGCCTTTAGTTGAGGCAGAAGTATTTGGTCCATAATTTTAAGTCTATATTTGAAGACAGAAGTTTCTCCTTTTGGAATCGGTGTCCAATTTATATCCTTTTTAAAAAGGTTCGTGAGCCTCTTCCGTTTTGTTTTGGAATTAATCATAGGGGCAACCTTCTGATTCAGGTCTTTAATCCCCTTTAATTTTAGATTCAACAGGTCGTTCAAAATTGAATCGTGGATACTCTTACATTTTACAACACACAAATTGCTCCATCATAGATTACAATAAATTCAGATTTAAGACTATTAAATATAAGCAAAACGTGGTGTTTATTTATGTTTAAGTTATAAATTATCTTTCATTTTGCTGTAGTATCTTGGCAAAGAAGGCACTGTGGGGGAAAAATTGCTGCACACTATACAAGTGAGGTTTTCAGACGGCCTAAAGTAAGTTAAAAGAACATTATACGCCTTTTGTGTGCCCTCTACCAGGGTTGCAAATATTGTAGGCACATTTTCCACATCACTGTTGGGAGATTGCCGATATTTAGCCAGAGACATTATCTGTGAATATCTTACGAAAAATCAATCTGTGGCTTTGGTAGAAGGTACCTTTTGTGATATAATTTCCTTAGATAACGACTTTTAATAACTGTAGTAATCAAAAATATAATCCAGATCTTGTCTTTTTGTTTACATCAAAATTAGGTCATATCATCGACCATAAATTTGAAAAACAAAATATTAGAAAAGATGACATGATGAATCGAAACCCATTAGTCTGCATAATCTTTTATTACTCAGTGGTACAGTACATTTATTAAAAACTGAGTGAAATGGGCGATCCTGTAATTTTTTAATTAAATTGTGTTTGGTAGTCTTTTTTTCTTTCTCAAAACTATACTTATTTCTGTTACAAACAACAATTACCCCTTATTAGGCCTATTTGGACTGTCTCAAAGAATAAGGATGTTACATGAATTGCACTAAATATATGACGTCATTTCATGCTCAGATGGGCCTGGAACCCCGCCCTGCTTCAGAAGATCAATTCAGACGGCACGGCAAGCGAACAGAGTAGACCACGAGATAAACGAGAGAGTAGACGGGACTTTATTGGCGCCCTCTTTAAGCGGTATGATGTGGTGCAGATTGCATCGGAGGAGAGCGTGGTCAAACTTCTTCAGGAGGGACACGGGGGATGGATGGACGAGATGAAACAAGTACGTGACGTCACGTCAGTGACGTATCAACACGATTTGCATAATTTGCATATAATTTGTTTTATATGTTTTTTTATTCAAAAATACCTCTTTGACTGCTATATTTGATATTCTTTAAAGCGTTCAAATCATGTTTTGTCATATGATTCTTGCTCTAGATTGTGCTTTTTTCTTTCATATTCAGAATGTCGGCGTGAAGGGGATAGTTAATAACATAGACAGCAACGGGGACGTGTTTGTGGAGTGTATTAACGGTGGGAAGTACGTTACATATTTTACAGTTCTTTACTCTTGTATTTATCAATTTATCCTTTTTCTAAAGATGAGGCGTGTAAAAGACGAAAAAATGCATTTGCTATCAAATTGCTTTGACCTGTTGGTTCATATTTTGGAATATTCCTGTAAAGAGTCAGTGTACACGAAAAAGCATATGGTGTGTGTGTGTGTGTGTGTGTGTGTGTGTGTGTGTGTGTGTGTGTGTGAGAGAGAGAGAGAGAGAGAGAGAGAGAGAGAGAGACTGTTAAAGAGACTGAGAGACGCAGATATATAAATTTTGTTATCCTTCAAGAATTAATCTTTGCCTCCGAGCTTCAATCAGTGAAAATATCTACTGAATCTAAGAACACACTAACTTAAGTATATTCCAGTATATTGTATCAAAATCACCAGCTGCAGTTCTTCCCCGACAGGTGGTACTTCAATCCAGAAGTCCTGATCAAGGTGGAGCCTAACCCCAACCAGGATTTCGACGCCGGGGACTTTGTCATAATCAAAGATGTCGAGGTATCGGAGGCCAAGGCTCTACAGGTTGGCCACGGAGAGTGGCACTCCAGTATGGAAAAGGTAACTTTGTATTCAACATTATCTTCCATGCAATTTTTGAGAAATGATTATATGTGCTATTTTAAAAAGTCGTGGCAGGTATAGAACTCTACACGGATACAGAGAATACAATACAGTCTGCATTTCTCAAAGCCTGATAGTTTTTTTGACTTGTGAAACGGGTTATTTCTTTAGTATTAAGTGTAAACATACTGTCCATATTATGATGTGGATTGAATCGTCTGTAAATAAAAGATAGCTGAGCGACAAATTCACTGAGGTCCCGATTTTTTATCTTATAATTATAAGTTGTGGTCTTTCTTTGGTCTTAAGTTCTTAAGTAAAACCAGTGGAACAACAGGAATGGTACAGATGTAGTCCTAGGAATAGAAGCCCGGGCTCCCATATGATTAGTAAAGATTAGAGTTAGTCGTACTGGGGTTAGTATATTGGTCAAGTGTCACCTGTACAAAGTAATGGGGAAAGGACTACGATTCTTAGCGGACTACCATATTCCTGTCACACCGGTCATATTTAAGCTCATGTAGCAACAAGCACAAGGCAGACACACTAAATTACGTACACGTGTAATTCATATTGCAGGCGCTGGGAAAGACTGGTATCGTGAAGTCAGTCCTGACAGGTGACAGGGTCAAGGTCGAAGTGGCAGGCCACACCTGGATCTTCAACAAAGCTCTGCTGCTACTGGTGGCTAATGCAGGTGAGTGGCCGTCCTAAAATGACGGGGATAACTAATCAGTTTTTCTTTTGAAGAATTAACGGGTTGTGAGAGTTGAGGTATTAGTTAATGTACAGGTGCAGTATGTGTAAGTTGTTATCCGTCATCCACTGTAGCTTTGGTATATTATTTTTCAACAAATTTGCGTGTGTTTAAACTATTTTAAATTTTGTTTTAAGTGATTATGGAATCGTTTGGTGGACTAATTTATCTACTTTTAGTTAATAGGGCCTACAAAGATCTCATGGCACATATCGTACTCTCTCTCTCTCTCCCTCTCTCTCTCTCTCTCTCTCTCTCTCATATTCATACCTCTCTATTTCAGAGGAGATGATGCATGGTATCCTACTAAAGAAAATGAACCGATGAAAAGGATAAACACCGTCTGGTGATATACAAGACAAGATACAATAAAGTATTACTTAATCTATTCTTCAAAGGTTTACATAATATTCATTCACCAGGAGTCTAAAGTTTGGAAGAAGTTGTAAGTGAATAGCGTTTGTTGCCATCGGAATAAACCAAAAAAACAATGCAATAGTAGACATTTCACAACAAAACGCTTGAGACATTTATGCGTGTAATTATCTAAGATGGACTACCGTAAAGTCATCCTGAGTTTTAAAGGCCGCAGGGACTTGGTTTTAGCCTTAGTTATATATATAGTATAACTATCAATTAACGTATACTGGGTATTCTGAAACGTCGGTACTCTGAAACCCAGGATTTTGGTGTGTTACTAAAAGCAAAGCCCTTAAAATTGTCAATTGCTTTCTATGGTTTTTATAAAAACTTAAAAGTCCCTATTGAGCTTAGATCGCAGGCTTTGAATGTACCACAACAAGTTTTTAAAGAGACAGAGAATTTGGAATAATATCATTCACAGATTAATTTTATGAATGATCTGTTCTTTTGTACATTTTGAAAATAAAAGATGTTGTATTTATCGTATTCTGTGACTCAAAATCGCAGAGGAGAATTACATTTACAAATAGTAACATCAACGACCCCCTTCTTCCTCAACCAGGCATTGTGACAGATGTGACAGGTAACGACTCAACTAACGCATTCGCATTTATTAGCAAAACAAGTGCGCTGCTTGAGGAAAGAGAGGATGTTTTGCGCCGCAGCTGCTTCGTGAAAACTTTCACTGACTGCACAGACTCTACCAAACACTACATGTACCTTCAGAAATTTTACATTTAGATTTGATTTTTTCGTAAATGCCACGTTTATTATTTTTTTATAATCGCTTAAACCACTGTATACTTAGGCTTCTAGTCTACCGACGATTATTAAGTTGGTCTATCCTCTCGTCTCTCTTTCACTTCTCCTCCCTTCTTCATTATTTCCACGCTTGTCTCCAAAGCCATATTTTATGTAACTGAGCAAAAGTGGCTAAAAAGTGACTTTAAAAAAAGAGAGGAAAGGTATAATTTGCGGAAGCTTTCTTTTTCTCGCCTTGAATCCATTTTTTTCTTCTCGCTTTATATAAATAAATAAACGAAATTAAAAACATGCACTTCTTCATTTTTTTTTTTAATTTTGCTATAACCAGGAAGACGTGGTTTTATAACTGCGGTCCTTACGTCATGTTTTATGCCACGTGACCCCTAACAATCATATAAACACACGTATGCTGTAGTCGACACCAATATATATTTTGCGGGTGAATTCCCCAACATAACAGCCATATGAAAACTGTAAATATTATCCTACCCTTTCGCGCAATGTACAGATGTATAGGACGAATAAATTCGGACAATGACGTTCTTTATGATGATTTGATTACGGGCTAATGGAGACAAATGTGGACTATATTATGCTTGTATTGTACGATATATGAAACTTGTGTTGAGGTATCAGTGTCTAAAGCACAGGTGCAAAGATATATATATACCTCAGTTTTTGGGTGGACTTGGGCCGTAGCCAGCAATTTCAAAAGCGGGTTCTTCTTCGAAAATAAAATGGACCTTTTACCATGAAACCTTCATGCAGCCTACCTAGATCAAATTTTACCCGGGTGAGGGGGGGAAGGGGACCTTTTCCCAGCAAAATGGGGGGGGGGGGGGGGGGGGGGGGGTTGGAACCCTCCGAACCCCTCCTGTCCACGGTCCTGAAATGAGACATTTCTCTCTGAGCAAATTCTATTCACCCGCTGTGTCAAAATGTCTAAGCTATTCCCTGCGGTGTTAACTACAGTAGTACTATCCTTCAAATAATTAGGTATGAAATTCAGGGTAACTTAGGAGGGGAGAGAGCGAATTCTTTCATACAGCGGCAGGGTAGGGGCGCACACCACGGGCAAGAAATTAAGGCTGTTCATAACATAAGTCAGAAAGTCAATTTAAAATCATGGATTGCTCAATGTAGCAGACCTTTCCACCCACACCCCCAATAAAAATTAAAAAAAAAATGATAAGAATACGAGAGGAGTAACAATGACCAAAGAGTACAGGAGGCAGACAAGGTAAACTTTCTTATAGCCACAAAGCCTGTCATAAATGATTTATTCACGTTTACGTTTTGACGCCCACATACAGTAATGAGAGCACAGAAAACGACCCCAGCGCTGCGAAAACGACTACCCCCACCCCCCAAAACACACACACACACACAAACACACACACACACACACACGCACACACACACACACATCTTTACCAATCTGACTGGCGGGAAATTGGTTGTGATAAGGCAAATCAATGCATTGGACAAACTACGGTGATTTAATATATTACAAAATGCTTCGTGTTAAGAAAATGATTTTCTTGTGAGGGTCTGGAGTTTTTGTCAAAAGAATTGCAACTGTCAAGGACAGTAATATACGGAGTGACAAATGGCACTGTTAAGAAAAGAAAACGCCAGCGGGTCATTAATACCTTCTGAGTCATCAAATCTCGGGGACGGAATGTTTTTGTTCTCTCGTCTCTCAAGGCGGTAATAACATTGTAGAATTCTTTCAAATGATGCAGATATTTTTTATCTGGAAAACAGGTGGCTTTGTGGCTAAAATGAGACGACAGTGGAACGCTCTGTATAGTCCTAGATAATTCAGTTGCATCTGCACTGAGCAAAAATATATTAACACCGGCGCAATACTTTAAAAGTTTTATCAGCTTTGTGAGTTATATTAAATCATACAAGTTTATTTTTGTTGTGTTTCAGATTACTGTACAGTTATAAGACTAGAACATATCATTTGTAGTCGCCCATTACGTATTACATAAATATTTTACATTAATATTTTTACTTAGGTAAATTCGTTTATTTGGAAGATAGCCCTGAAGGGAAAACTTTGCCAAAACACATTAAAAATCGTGTAATCTTTGTGCAATCTGTCAAAGTCAAAATATGTTTCGTTTTTTTTTCTTTAACAATTTTGATGTTAACTTTCCTTATTATCCAGTTTTGATAATTCAAACTGATGCCTGATGCTAAAAAAAAAATTCATTTTCTCTTTTCGCACATTCTCATTAGTATTTTAGTAGCTGAGAAAACGAAAAATACCCTTCGATTAACAATTCACAACTGTAGCATCTGCTGCGCAATCAGCCAGCACAGTTTAGTAAAATATCACAGCACTCTCTTACTTCTCCGGGGATTAATTGTCGGTCGATTTGAACATTAGGGAAAGAAATCCCTGAATTTGTGAGGGCACTCGAGACTAAAAAAAAACTTATAAGCCTATTGTCCCAGATGTCCCGTGAACCTCGAGGTAAACGCCGAGGTAGGCACAGACAGGTGATTGTTTTTACGTTGGGCTCAATCACCACAAATCTGAACGCACCTGAGCCGTTTATTACGTGGTCACTCATTCATGTATCGATATGATAGATAAGAGCTGTGCACAGGTGTCGGCAGCGAGGACCTGTACTCTGCGCAAAGTGATCCAAGGGAAGTCACCCGAACTCTGCTGAAGATACATGTAATTTCACCTTGCTGTCCAATTTTCGATCACATAGTGGAGCAGGTATCTGCGCTTTGGCGTGTAACAAAACCGAAATCATTTCCATTACGCAATTGTTTTAAACAGATGAAAGCCCTGCGTAAGACAGCCAGCCATTTGGTATGATTTAACACAGGTACAACGTTTTTTCTTTCTCTCCTTTGCTTTATCCGAGAGCATAGCGTAGAACAAGGCGCTCCACGTGAGAACGGGCTTACAATATTACATAAAAGCGCCCTCGAGCTCTGTTAAAGGAAACAAACAATTTCGGGGCCCCTCTCCCTTCTTCGTCGACACCCTTGGTGTAGTTGTGTGAGAGAAACGAGTTAGGGAGTATTTTGACACTCTCACCCAGAGCTCTGTCGAAGGCGGTAAGATTGACGTGCAGCAGAGCTGCGCCGAGTTAGGATGGACATATATAGCCCTACGATCACATGGTATGCTTGCACGCAGAGGTCGGAAAAGGTCAAGCAGCCAACACGGAGTGCAGGCAGCGAAAACAAAGAAGGCTGTTGCCGTTCAACTGAACACAAAGTTTCCCGTGGAAAGAGGGAATTCGCACTGAAAGCTGCCGCATATCGGCCGATCCAGCCGGCAGCTTAATAACGTTACGTGAGAACTGCTGCGTTCGGTGCGCATAGGTAAACGCTCGTTAATGGGCACTCGCTTTACTTAGACTTAAAAGTGTTGTTTAAGCCGGACAGTGAAAAGCTGTGGAATTACGAGAAATACCTCAATTCCGAGGACAGGTATTACGAGGTGAGGGAAGCCAGAATGGACGAGTTCACCAGACGATCGAGTTGAGACCACACTATATACACACCGAGAGCTCTGTTCGGTAAAAGAGAGAGAGTGGTCGGAACGCTGCGTTTAACATTACGCTGGGAAAACTACAACTGCTTGCCTTCTCTTTGATAGGCCGCAAGTGAAACCTAAAGCGTTGGACATATTTCTGTAACGCAACACACATCAGGGTCTATTTATATCGTCCCGTTGTTGCATATAAAACTGGAGGTGAGCGAGAGGATAGAGTGAGCCGGAACGTCTATTTAAAATCAATTAATTAACAGCTGATAAACGGAGAGCGTCCCCTTGCGCGTTCACGCTGAGGTCAGAAGAGAAGTTTATTTCAATATTGCAGTTATTACAGTACGCTGGTTCATAGAAAAAGGAACAAACAGTCGGCTGATGCTAAAAATAGAATCGTCTGCTTCCACTGATCGGGGAAAAGGAAAGAGAGCAACCGTCTGCACAAACAGTTTGGAAGACTTAACCTTAAGACGCGAGGTTTATCATCATGTGTTAGACTAAGGGGTTATAATGCTGAAGAGAGTTTTGGATGTCGTGAGTTAACCTTTGTTTGGGTGACTACACTTCAACGAGAAATCGGAAACGTCATATTGAAGGGAAAACATCGTGATAGCAGTGCAGACGATATTTTGGTTGTCGTAAACAAAATCGTCTGCATCTATATATTTCTGCAGTGGAGGATTGATTGCCGTAAACACTCATCGTCTGCTGTTACTACGCCAATCGGTTGCTTCGCAGGGGTGAGATCGGAACCAAGACCCGCTGCTCTATCAGTGTACGATGCATATAGCGCTTTCGCTATGGAGTCCGATGAGGAAGATCTCTCAGTCTACACCATCCAAAAACCTCCCAGTCGAACTTGGAGAAGATGCATGCACCCCCATGGCTTCTCGGATCGGGAGCTGGAGGAATTGTACCACAATTATGTATTTCGTTTGGAGCAAAGTTCCATCGCTTCTTTACTGGTTTTATTCATCCTTCTCACGGCAGTTTTGGCGATCGTTCACTTCATCTACATCCTTCAGCCCACTGTGGCTAACGTATACTACTGCGCAAACTGTGGGATATTTTTGGTCTTCTACATCTTTATTAGTACCAAATATTTCCAGGAACGCCACCTGAATTTAATGGCGTATGCGGTGTTGGTGCTTCTGGGGGCGTTCGCTGTGATCTCCCTCCCGGTGCATTTTCTCCCCGGGGACCGCCCCGTGTACAGCCCGGCCGACGGGGTGTGGGAGAGTGTGTTTGTCATATTAATGGGTTATGCAATGATGCCTCTGAGAATGTGGATTTTGGTCGTATATGGAATATTGTTGTCAGGGTGCCACATGGTGGTCGCAGCGTTCCTCGCCAACAGCTTGCCGTCGTTGCTATGGAGACAGGTAAGTAATCATAGTTTGCAACATTGAATCTGGATTTAGTGTGGGATTGCAAAATAGGTGTCACTGAGCCGCTGATTACTTTCCCCGATTATCTTCGGTTTATATGCGTCATAATCCAAACGAACATTCCAAACGTGTCTTTTTATGGTTATTACACTTTCTTCGATTTAATTTATAAGCACCTATTAACTTATTCTTGCACTCTCTTTCGAGCAACAGATGTTTCAAAACAAAAGTTACAGTTTAGGGCAAGCTAGGAATTAAAACTAAGACGATAGCATATCCAGTTGTAATTATCTGCATGCAATATTTCGTTATTGATAAGTGCATTTCGACCATGCGCACACGTTTGAGGACCAATGTGCCAAATACACGTTTGTTGTCCGATCAACGAAAAGAGCAAAAAATTATTAGCATCTTTTCTATTAGGGGTAACTCAAATACTGCTAAACAGTATAACACAAACGCGACACATTAGCATTAAAACCATTGTCGCTCGAGCCTTGATAGATTTAGTCTAAGCTCGCCTATTACGTTTACTGTATTAACGAGTGCCCCCGTCAATACATTTGGAAAAAAAAAACTACTAAATCATCGAGGTCGCCAGGTAAGTTCCTTTATTGGATTTTTTGAGCGTCCTAATCCCGTAAGCGGTCCTCCTAGTATCAACTAGATACTTAACGTTCGTACGTGGGAGTCTCCTAATTGACACTGACACCCCAATCAATTTATATTCCACTGTCAAGATGCTTCATCTTAAAACTGGTATTCTGGCTTCGGGGAATGCAACTCCTGCCTGTATTTTACAGGTGTTGACATGTAGTAAGCCTGGAAGAATATAAGCTCGCAAATGACATGAACGGCGCATTAGTTTATCGTCGGGCTCTGGAGTCGACCACCCTGAGATTCAGAGGGCGATGTAGACTGAATTCTACTCTCTAATATCAGTCACACTATGAAAAGCAAAAGGAGGTCCGTAGCCAGCAATTTCAAAGTGGGTCTATTTATGAAAAAAATTGACCGTTTACTATGAAACCTTTGTATACATGTATCAAATGTCAGCCAGAGTGGACATTTTCCCGACAAAAAAGGGCGGTTCGAACCCCCCCCCGACCAATACCCCATGGACCCCCCCCTCGAGAGGTTTTCTGATAAAAAATAGATTGTAGGTTGGAATCAGTGGGTGGGGGTCGAAGAGACCCTCATTAGCAAATCTATCAACTTGTGTAGGGCTATCTATCCTGAGATTTTATACACAGCACCCTGGTTTTCTTAGACAAACTGGAAACTAATCTCCACATTATCGTGGGGTGAGCCCTGCACTTACATCAGAGTACAGACTTTTCTATTTTCGCCAGAATATGTTATTTATTACTGTGAGATTCAGAGAATCTGATATCACACTGGCTGGCAGGCACTTGCTGGCAACATAGTTCTCATTTGACTGTGAATTAAACTCAGAGCAGCATTATCTGTCTCTGCTCTGTAATAGAGGGTTCTTCTCCTTACTGGCGTGCTTAAAATGGAGAGGTTGCTCTGATATTTGATTGCTCTCAGTTGATTAACCTTTAGCAGGGAGAGATTCTCAGTCTTCTAGAACGATCTCTCTCTTTCTCTCTCTCTCTCTCTTCAAATGATTTTATCTCTTTCTCTCTCTCTTAAAACGAATTTAACTCTCCCCCGTCCCTCCATTCTCTCTCTCTTTCTCTTTCTCTCTCTCTCTCTTCAAACGATTTATTAAACACTCTTTCTCCCCTCCCCCCTCTCTCCTCTCTCCTCCCTCTCTCTCTCTCTCCCATACGGTTGGATTGTATCCTAATTTTAAGTCAATCTTACGTCAGGTCAGAAAGATCCTGAAATTTATTTAACGTTCCATACCCAATAGGGCCAATACATCTTCGACTAATAGTGGATTGTATTACTTTGCCTGGTAACGGTAATTTTATTTTCTTAGACAGGAAACCGCTTAATCAAAAAATCGTTTCTGTTTGCTCTTGTTTATTTAGCTTCAATTAGTTACAAAATGTGAGCAGCTTTTGTATATCTGTCTATCTGTCTCTCCCCTTTAACAACGTGAGAGATTACTTGTATTCACCTCCCGATGAATAAAAAATCAACTCCACGCCGAAACATCGAAAACAAAGTTCGTTCATGAAAAAAGAGAAAGATAAAGAGTTTAACTGCTTGCGATAACTCCAATCTATCCACAGCTGCGTGATCTCTGTTGCTTTCCACTCATGGCTACTAGGTTAAGGAGGACGAGTTTCTTACCTCGCCTTGTGTCTGGCATTTCTCCGCATGTATTTATTGGTCGGAAAGGGCCGAGGACCCAGATGCCCCACCCCCACCCCCACCCCCACCCACCATAGGAACTGAAGAAGTAAGCTTCACCACTTTTGAATATGAAAGGGACGCTGAGAATGTCGGGAGCAGCTACGAACGGACTAGGTTCCTCTATCTTTCTGCCGTGTGGTAACGTGCTCTCTCTCACCCCCTCCTCTCTCTCTCTCTCTCTCTCTCTCTCTCTCAAGCAAGAGATGTCTGGGCATAACTGTGCTTATTAGTTAGTGTGCTTATAATTAGATGCTGATTAAGAGCCTACTGGAAAAAAAACTGACCATTTGAACACCGCCAGTGGCAACTTACAGCATAATTGCTTCATTTCCAGCTTTCATTTCAATGATGAGGATATTCATGTCCAAACTGAAGAGGGGCTAAATTTGCATGTTAAAATGTTTTTTTTCTGTGAGATTTTTAATACGATAGGACACTAAGTGATACATCATCATTTATTAACGTACAGAACACCCAGCCCTTCGAGCTTATAGGACATTTTATGAATATGTTGGTACAGGAACTAGCTATACCTGATACGCGATGCCAGTGTAATTACTTATAATTGCCCAGGAAAGCTGTATCAATATCCCTGTTGTTGTCAAGTTTCCACGGTAACGTTGTTAGTAAAACGAAAGATGGCGTGCACCCAATACCAGTGATAATGACGCCCTTATATAACAGAAAGTTTGTAGTTTGTGGAAAAAGGGGGGGGGGGGGGCGTGATTTAGAATAGATAATATTGATCCCCACCCCACCCCCTGCTGAGGTAATCCAAATTTTGGTGATTTTTGTTTTCTTTAATTTTCTTGAGGTTTTGGAGTGAGGTGGTATGGCTGCTATAATGGTGTCAGAGTTGTATTTTCAGTAATAAAAGAAAATACGGTTTGTCTTCTTTCATCATTCCCCTTCATATTTTCATATTATTCCTGTAGGCTACATATTGCAGGGGCGGATCCAGAGAAATTTTCTGACAGTCTTCCAAATTATCTTTGTTGATCCATCTTCCATTTTTGACCGTCTTCCGGCAGAAAACATTAGATGGCTGACAATGTAAACTTGAAAATCTGACCGTCTTCCAGAAGACCCAGAAGACGGCCTAAATCCGCCCCTGTATTCGGTCGCAATGATTGTCAAATGTTCTACTGTGGAGAAATAGATTACTGTGTAAACAGATGAGTATATATTTGACCTGGATCTGCACACAAGGACAATCATGGATGCCGATTTTTACCGCAAAACTTTAACGATAAAAAACCAGTAGGCCTACTATCTTTTCCCAGTTCCACTGAAAGGCAGGGCTGTTTTTTCATAAAATAACCACAGATGTTTGTATTCTGTTGATATTCTGTTCTGCTCAACGAGGGTTTTACACAACTACTAAAGCTATGTGTCATCACCCAGCAGGCCTCTTGTAAAGAGCAGAGAGAGAACGTTTGAAACGCGTGGAAACTGTGAAAGTTAGACACCAAGGTTTGACAAAGGTAATTGGTAGGGAAAAAACGAGGGTTTTCACCCGAGGCAAACGACACAAAACTCATTACGTGAACGTCACCGCGTGGTAACGGGACTAAAGACGCACGTGACCAATTATTGTTGTAATTAAAGAGACGTCACCACGTTGTAAAGTGAACATTTTAGCCTGGGGCAGCGTATGTAACGCCAACTCGCCTCGCACTTGAGCAATCCGTCAAGTTGTGTTTTGTAACTGGTGTCATAGCTGAAAGCAACTCTTCTCCCATTTTCATCGTGTACGCTACAAAGCACAAGGGTGCGTTCGCAATTAGTTTGAATATATCGTACTAGCTAGACTCTGGCTGAGTGCAATCAGGTTGACACGCCTCCTCCTGGCGTTGAGTAGAATGTAGAAAAGCTGGTGATTATACGAGTGCGTTGGGAACAAAAGGATGTGTGTTAATCTGATTGCATTCAGCGTGAGTCCCCGTGGAGTGAGTGCGCACTTGCTAGTACGTTAGATTAATTGTGAACGCACCCTAACACAACATTAAGTGAGAGGATCAGGAATCCCCTACCCTCCACAAGGCCACAGATTGATTTTCACAAGATATTTATTCACAGATATGTCTTTAGATAAATAGACGGTCATTTTGCTATCTCTTGAAATGTGCCTATAATATCTGCCACCCTGGTAGAGGGTGGGAATCCCCAATTAGTGGCTACATGCGCATGTTGATTGTGACGAGAAATGTCGAACGCATATGACCGCTTTAAATCATCACCTGCGTACTTAATAAAATGTACCTTAATTATTGCTACATATGCATAGGTGAAATGAAATAATCCTTAGTACCCTGGGAGTAATGGTAAACTTTTTGTATGATGAGGTGTAGTCGGTTTATTATTATTTTTTTACATTTGTCTTGGTGATAAGAGAAGGGGTATCAATTTTAAAACGCAGGAGAGTGAACAAACGTTTCTTCTGACCTCCAGGGTGTGATTGAAAAGCGGGCAATCGAAACTGTTCTAGATTTTTACAGTTCTCCTAAATTACTTGTGAGTTGTGAAGGTTATATGTTTTCGTCTGAGGAGTATATGGGAGCGAGTTCTTATTGTCACGCAATATTGCTGAATAGGCAGGAAAGCTAATATTGGGCGGCGACTGATTAATGAGTAAAGGGAATTAAATAAGCACGAAATATGGGATTCCGCGGAAAGAGAGAGAGAGAGAGAGAGAGACTGAGAGAGAGAGAGAGAGAGAGAGAGACTGAGAGAGAGAGAGAGAGAGAGAGAGAGAGAGAGAGAGAGAGACTGGGAGGGAGGGACGGAGAGAGGGACGGAGAGAGAGAAGGATGCGGAGGAAGAGTACTCTCTGGCCGCTTGGTCCAAGGCTGTTACAAAATTATTTTATCGGCCTATATTTAATTTTGTATACTATTTTAGAGGTCCCTTATATCAGAGAGAGAGAGAGAGGGGGGGGGGAACGTGGTGAGAGAGGATGAAACGGGAGAAACAGAAACTGATGTAGGAATATGATAGATGGAAGGAGCGTGGAACAGAGCAATGATAGATGAGTTGTAATGATGCAGTGCACACTGGCACGTGTTGGTAGCCGCTATCTACCGGGGTCATTTTTCGCCTCTGTTATTATCGCTGGGATGGTGTGATGTTTTGCTGTTAGGTAATAGTGGGCCTTCGCGATAGAAAGGGGAGGACGGCGTTAGTGTTTTTATACGGAAGATTACGACAAATATATGATCCACTGACTACTGCTTGGGTGGCACTAAAAGAAATATATTCAGCCAAATTTCTAAAAAAAGGGATAATAATAAATAAGCTTTTTTGTAGTTAAATAGAAAATTAGGACTGATCCAACCACCAACTTCCCCCGACCCCCCCCCCCCCCCCCCCCCCCCAGTGTTATATGAAAGAAGACATCTATTCGCATGTAACAAAATGAAATCTGTGTCTTATACAGAGCGTCATGTTTAACGTCCTCAAATCAATGTCTTATTATTGGAATAAACTTTTATTTTCTCGGCAGGTACGGCTACGAAACCCACATTCCGTACATAAATGGCCAGTGGGCAGAAAAAAATGCCAGGTTTTATTACTGTTTGTTTGGTTAAGGATCGGACATATTGCTGTCGGCGAAACAGCTGTGTAGTTGTCGTGTCTTTGTACGTTTGAAAGACATCCAGGAAATATTACCGTCCCTCGTGGAAATAGAAAAGAAGGAGGCCATCAAATATCGTCAGAAAAGAGAGGCTGTAATTGTAATAACATTTCCCTCTATCTATGAAAATGACGCCTATCCTTTGGGTTTAATAAGGTACTGTCTGCGTTGGAAATGGGCAAGACGTTCCTCATGCTGGCAGGAAAAAAGTCGTCTTTGTGTTGCTCGTTTTTTGCTGAAATGCATCTAATAACCCTTGGAATGAATTCAATGAATGTTACTGTTAGCTTTGTAAGTGCAGAAAAAACAGACGTTACTTATGACCAATAAAATATGACAGTATATCGTATTTAAAACAATTAAAAATGAAAATACTCATGAAACAAATGGACTTGAAGCCTAAATACGTCTTCGAGAAATATTTTCCCCATCGTATGCGAAATGACGCCATGGATTTTTTTGTCTTAAAACTCTTTTCTGTAGACTAAGGAAAACTAAACCCCATTTCATACTGGTCTTAATGAACATACATGGTTTATACTGATAATAGTATCTCCTCTTCCTCGGATGGCTGTGATTTGATAACATTCAGAGTCTGACTGTGGAGAAAAGTGATTTAAAAGTTTTTTCCTGCAATAAAACCAATGAAATTGAAACCAAGAAAAGAGAAGAGGATTGTAATTGCAGGATAAATATCAGAAAACGTCCATTTACCTTTTGTCATAATACATTGACAAATGAGGGAGAAATTCGAAATTCATGAAGTACATCGACAAATAACATAGGACAAAATGGCGATATTTTAAATGAATATAAATATAAAACGTAAATATATTTGATATTGTGTACCCATGCATTGATGTAAGCCACAGAATAATGAGAATTATTATTTGCCTGCTGTAGTCAAGATTGAAATAACACCTCTAAAAAGCCATGGAGAAAAAAAAAGCAGAAAAAATATTTGGTTTATTGCTCCGGCTAACTGTTGAGGGATATCTTTGAGTCTTTGAAGTGGCATAAATGTCTGTGTCGAAGATGAAAAAAGTTGATTACACACACGAAAAACTATCAGGAATAGACAGTATTTTTATCCGTGCTACGTAATCGATCATCCACTAGACAACTTTTCTTTTTCCACCACGTCTGATAACTTTTACTCCGCAGCTTTTTTTTCCTCTCTAGTGGATGCGTATGTACATGTTTCTTCTTCGCTAGTAAAGCGTGGAGGGCGGAACAATTACTTGAAAATGACAGTGTATTATTAATGTTTCGGATGTCGACACATTTTCTATAGATAATTTTGCACGTTTTCTATAGATAATTTTTGTCTGCGTGCTTGGGGGACTGCAGTGAGGGAGAAAGAAATGACAGGGCAAAATCCGACACTGCTCATAGACGGGGGAGATTATATTACGCGTTTTTCCCTGGGCAAGTCGTGATGGTGTGGTTGCGTGCGTGTGTAGTAGACAGAGACAGTGTACAAAAGGGAAAAAGGGAAACCAAGCACAGGAATGAACAGTATTGTGCAATATGGCCAATGCCGCGGTTGGGGGAGGGGGGGGGCTAGGCTGGTGAGAGAATACCTGCAGTCCGACTGGTGGGAGTGAGTTCTAAACTTCGAATATGGTGAACTATCTGTACCACCCTCTTCAAATGTAGGGATAGTGAACCACTGGAGCCCTCTCTCTCTCTCTCTCTCGTGTGTGTGTGTGATAGGGTTTGCGTATCAGCTTGCAATATGGTGTTTTTTAAATGTATGCGTGCCTCTGGAATTGCTATGTGAGTGTGTGAGAGTCCGCAAATCTACATTTTTGAGCTATGAGCATTCGCTGCAATGTGATGTCAAATGATTACTCATGCATATGGTTCATTTATCTATCAATTTAGAACCTCTTTGAAGGTGACTCTGAAAAAGAAAAAGACCATCAACAAAATGCTCAGCTTCTCGCAAGTGACTTCAAATCTAATAACACCGATAAGTCTGACTTGGAATCATAGCAATCGATAAGCTGCGTGAGACAAATCCTGTCTCAGTTAAAATTATATACCTAAAAAAATGAAAATGTCGATCTTTGAGGACTGGTTGATAACAGCAGCACCATGCTCTCAGGATAATATTACCGAGAGAGTATCTCCGTCTTCCGCGTTCATTCCTTTAACGATGTTATCTCGCGGAATTTCTCCGACAGCGACTCCGAGAAATCTGATTAAGGAGCCCCCTGATGCCTGGCGTGCTGGTGTCACGGCAGACTATCGCTATATGTAATTTTTCGAAGGTATAGATTGTGTGGATGCACCCTGAAGACGAAGTTGAAGACATCAATTCTTCCTGTCGGTGTCAGTAAACGGCTCCTGTTCCCTGAGTATCGAAGTTCTGAGTATCGAAGTTCTGGCGGTGACTTTTTCTTTTTATATCAAATTACATGTAAGGCTGGCGTTACCCTGTGTCAGGAACATGGGAGTGATAATTTCTATGGATATTATATTAGGATTCCCGTTACCCTGTGTGTCAGGAAAATGGCGGTGACTTTTCTCTCGATATCAAATTACGGCTGTCGTTACCCTGTTTGTCAGGAATATTGACGGTGACTTTTTTCTCGATATCAAATTACGGCTGTCGTTATCCTGTTTGTTAGGGAAATGACAGAGACTCATTGTGTTACAGTACTAATACTTGTTCGTTAGCATTTGCAGTATCAGAAATGACAGGGTCCTTTCCTCGACGTTTTATCACACGGTTGTCGTTTCCCAGAGGTACAAAATGGCGACAGGTTCCACTGTCACGGTCGTCATTCATTTGTCGTTACCTTATTTTTCAGAGAACTGATGGACTCATTAAAAATTTTATACATGGACGGTCTCTAAATGAATTAGTGTCCATCTGTACTTGAAATTTGCATAAAAAATATCCGCGTTTACTTGCAGAGAATTAATTTTTGATCTTTTCCCAAATCTATCGTGATAGAAATAAAAGAATGCTAATTCTTTTTCAGTGCAAGTAATCTCACTTTCAAAATTTGAAAAAAAAACAAACAAAAAACCTGCTGTTTAATTAGTAGATCGATAACTTTCTTTGAGGATGGAATGCGTGTTACATTCCCCCCAAGTTTTTGCATTTTCTCCAGCACTCTAATTACAGTTGGCCAAGCTAATATATCTTTAGACACGGTCTATGTGGTACCTCTAACGCCCAGACAGAATCAGATTCAGTATCACAGGGTGGACTAAGCTCGAATTATTGCGGATTATTTGCATTCCTAGTATTTGAAATCGCTCGGTTTTCTCCGAGTATTTGCGTTCCTTAGAGTCCTTGGCCCGTAAATGAAATCTGGTGAAAATTCCTGGGAGGGCCTTTATCCACCTGGATTGGCGTATGCACGGTAAATAAGCACCTGTTTTTCGGCGCCCGGGGATACATTTTAATCTCCATTTAGCCACGTGGTTGCTCGTATAAATCGAATTGGAGAACGAGATATGAAAATTCCTGCCCTTGTGTGGAAACGGTAAATTGTGCTCATGCAGTTATTGCCTAAAAGCAAATGAAGCGCCCCCCCATCCCGAACCCACCTCTACAATTTCGTACCTATTTTCCTTTGTGTCTAGCAGTCTATACCGTGTGCCTTCATTAACGAGGATTTTTAAGCCGAACAAAACACGCCACTGTCGGCTGTAGAACGTGATTCCAAGTAATTAAAAAAACCAACCTCTTCAAATCCCTGCCACCCTTTCCTTTGCAAAATTTACATCTAATTTCAGAAAATTGCCCTAAATGAATACTACAATGTTCGTTTAGCCTACGCCATTTCCCATAGGTTTCATGAAATTGCTCTGACAAACATAGATATGTATATAGATCAGCACGAGGGACTCACATTCATTATCGTGATTAGTGCTATACACTGGAAAATCGTATCAAGAAACCCAAGCCACGATCTATGTAATTCATTTCTATTTCATATGGCTACTTCTGTTTAAGTTATGGTAACATGTTTGAACTCAATGAATTTCTAATATGCAGTTTTCCCTCCAGCCTTTCGGTGCGTCACACATGCAAGACCGTGTTCACAGCTGTTTACACACCAAAACCGAGCACGATAGTGATGACGTCACCAAAATGACAAAAGGAACAATATTGTGCCTTGGAATTATAAGACCAAGCGTTAATATTTTCCAGATTAAGAAAATAGTATTTGCAAAATCATTGTTAACAATGGTAAATAATTAATGAAACGTGGCTTGAAAACGGCTGCTTGATGACTTTATTCGTCCTTTTCCGGTTTCACACTCAAGATCGTGTCAAAATTAGTCCAGTTGTAAACAGGCCTTGTTTACAATAAAATCTCTGACAAGCTTTCCAATATGCTCACGGCACATATTTGATAGGCAAATCATCGCTAAATATCCAACTTCCTTGTTGTAATGTGTGCCTGAACTGTGCAGTTTAACACCTTTTTTCCTGAACACTCATGCAAGAATTTGTTAATGCGATTTTTCAATCTGTTACTGAACTCAAAGTGTCTGTCACTACATCATCACTCATTATCTCAATCGGACGCCTGATAAATTTCAAACGTTTAAAAGTTAATATGGTTGAATTAGCGGTAACCCCCTTGTCGACCCTTTCATTGACATTTTCCCTGCGGGGCCCTCACTTGCCCTTCTTGAGGTCAGTCGGTACACTCTGCGCGAATATATATGTTTATAATTGGCTCTTCAAGGAAATCTGTGACGGCAAAAGTGGTGGTTGATTAAGTCAGGCATAATCCAATAACGTCAGTTCGGCACTGTCGTTGGTTTTAAGTAACGCTAACAAAGCTTGCATGGATCTTGGAAAATTGTCAGACATTTGGGTTGCCATTAATTATCAGCCGTAGGATTCCTTGTACTTCAACTGCTCTTTTCCGGTAGATTGATGATTTACGTGTCTGGGGAGTACCTATTTGATGTTGTTTGTTAATGTTACACCTGTGATAGTTCAGCTGTATGCTTTTAACAATGTCGCTTCAATTGCCCAATCGGTTCTTTTGAGTGGTTTTTAACTTGCACATGTTCATCTGCCAGTCTGCAGGGTTTTCCCTCATCACCGAGTGAGACTTTTTTAAAGAGAACAAAACACGGTTATGTTTAAATCAATACATTTGATCTGCGTTCGTCTGGCAACTTTGTACGCTTGTGTTTGGCGGTTGTCCAATTTGAATGCTGTCAGTATGCAGACTTTCTGTGTATGTAGCAGACGATATGATCACGTGGTACAGGATTCTCTCTAGCGGCAGGGATAGCATAAATAAAAAAAAGAGTAAAACGCGCAACAAATTAAGATGCGCGTGCGTAACATTGCTGAATGTTTATACACGCTGTTGCGCTTGTATTTTCATAGTGGCATCCGATGAAGAGGAAAGATATCTCACTGAGTACTTTTTGTGTTGAAAAGCGTTCAACAACCTCCAGCGGATTGATGTAGGTATACTCTGTACCAGAGGTTAGCTGTTTATTTTTTATTTGCAATTTTTTTTATTTTTGTAGTACAGAAATGTGCACAGAATTAGCCAGAGAAATATCTGTGAATATTGAGTGAAAAGATATTTCTTTAAATGTATTGCTGGTAGAGGGTAGTGTAGGCCCAGGTTTTAAAAAGCACGTCTACGTTCTGCGGTTCACCTGGACGGTACCTTGCCATCTTTTTCAAACCTTGGTTTTCAAAGATTTTAAAGATGCATTTGAAGTCAAAATTTTGCCACAAAAGCTGAACAAATGCAACCCTATAGTTTTAAACATTATAACTTATGTTGGCTTCGAGTCGGATAAAAAAGTAGTAGATATGGTTTATATGCGTTCATCCATGCTCGGTTCAAATGTATCTTTAAAATCTCTCCTCCTCTCCCTCATACTCACCATGCATGCTCTCTGGCACTAAGGTGAAATCATATATTGGGTATCTTAATGTGATCTTGATTTTTTTTTTTTTTTTTTTTGGGGGGGGGGGGATGCATATTCATGGATTTAATCCTCCTCCCCGCCCCCCCCCCCCCCCCCCAAAAAAAAAAAAAAAAAAAAAAAACTATTATGTGGCCTTGTTTTACATGTAGGATACTTTAACACATTAAGATGTCTTGCACAATTGCATAACCAAATGCAAACAAAATGTAAACTAAGCTTCACGGAAAGGTTGGTAAAATGTGAGATATTCAGTGGAAGAAACCGTTGGATCTGAAGTTGAGAATCCATACACTTGCCTCTCCAGAATTACCCTACAATCACATTCAAGGAATCATTTGACAGGTTCGTTAGTCTTCAAACACTTGGTTAGAATGCTTTTTCCTGTCTTTCTTGCCATTTTCATTCAGTCACGTATCTTTGGTATGGTGAAGCCTGATTCGGGCTTAGTCTGTTTACACAGTAGTGTTTTGAGCGTATCTAACGGTCCGGGATCGCTTCGGATACATTCACATGACGACAACACAGTAACCCTACAGGGTCACATATTGATGTTTCAGTAGATACAGATGTCTCGGGCTAATTAGGAGCAATTTTCTGAGCTGTGGGCATTAATGTCATTACTCAGTCCCGCTCTCATCTTGTACTGAGGACCGATCACAGTTGGTCTGAATCTTTGCACGGGGTTATAATTGAAATGTTTTCATTTTGTGATGAAAAATGCGTGTACAAACACGTTCATGCAGCAGCAATATGTAACAATGATATTTACGTGTCACGTGTGTACATACCCTTAATGATCTCTGATATTTAGAAATCCATCAACGCGGAATCATATAGGCCAAAAAATGCAGTGTACATGTGTGTGTGTGTTGTAGGTATTCGTGTAAACAAGACGCAATTCTGAATCAGTTGTAAAACGTTTTATCAAAGCATGTAGTGCTTTGCCAGACGGTTGTATCGCACAATATATTGAGCATAAAGTATAAGCGATGCTATCTGCATGACAGTAAAACAGCGGAGTGAGTCATTACAGGTTTTTTTTATTTGATCCCACCGCAAAATGCACGTAATCCCAAATATTTGCAAATGAAGAAATTGGTCGAAAGTATATCTGAATGTTTATTGCTTGTAAAGAAATGCGGGTTTTCAATCAGTCGATATGCACGGAGATGACTCTGTGATAGGGTGATAGTTTTTTTATTCTGTCTCGCTCTTATTTCTCTTTTCATATATAGAAAAAGAAAAAGGTCTAATCGAAGTTTTGCGTTTTATTGGTCCATATTTCGATAACAAGACCAATTACTAGCGCGTGGTTCTCTTCAGCATAAAAAGGATTGCTGTCTTTATGCGTGTATAAATTCTTCGTCCGGGTCTCATTTATATGTGATTAAAATAACAATCCGTCCCCCCCCCCCCAAAAAAAAAAAAAAAAAAAAAAAGAAAAAAAAAGAAAGAAAGCTTAAAAATAAAGCCTCCAGTTTCAGTATAACTTGTCATTAACGAAGAATGTCGTCAGCCAGTTGCTATTTTCTTAATCCTCGAAAAGAAAAAGAACGAGTAGATTTCGTTAAAGACAGACACACACTGTGGCGTGTAGTATTTTCCCTGCTGATGGATGTTATTTTGACTGGGATAATGAAATTTCGTTCTACAACTCTCCGCAATGATTACTGCTGGCGTTTTGACTTGACAAATGCGGGCTTATTGGCAGTTGAAGGCATGGGTTCTGAATCCCAAAAGATAAATGAATAGCGCTGAATCGGTCTTTTTCGTGATATCTGACTCCTGTTTGCGTGATTTGACGTGATCGTGTTAAGCCGTTCATCTCTGTACGGTATTTTGACACCGGTTAACAACCGCTGTTAGAATGTCATCTATTCACAACATTACTTCTACATGTTGAGTTGCATAACGAGACTTTTCAATGTATGGCATGATTTTATGTTTGTGTCTTTTTTTGTGATCGAATCTCACGGGAATATCCTTCTGAAACGTGTGGAAGCAATGTTTTTTCTCTCTCTCTCTCTCTCTCTCTCTCTCTCTCTCTCTCTCTCAAGGAAGGTTGGGCAGACAGACAGGCAAATGCACACCAGTTTCAATGAGTGATACTGGCTTAAAATGTGTATATTGTATCATGTCCTACAATGTTAAAACATCACAGCACCAGATTCAGAATTCATGTATGTATTTGAGTCGTGAAATGAAGGAAAAAGAAGAACTGAAAAGTTAAAAGCTCGGCCCAAAAGCTCGAAAAATATTTCGTTGGATTTGGTAAAATTGACTTTAGACCTTTGTGTAACCCCCTCTGAAAATAAAACAGTTTTAGTTCAAGCTGCTATGACTACAATTTGGTTCATATTAGTCGTATATCAGTACATGTTCGTGTGTTTAGGGCTGATTGTTTTTCAAAATAAACTTTGAAAGGGTTTCTGATTTTGTAATTATAGGTTTCAGTTTCGTTTTAAAGATATTAGACTGGAACGTTTTGTAATCAACCGTCTAATTTTATTGAAATAGACGAAGGATATCTTGAGGTTAGACTCTCTCTCTCTCTCTCTCTGTCTCTCTCTCTGTTTGTGTGTATTTGGGAACGTCTGAGAGAGAGAGAGAGAGAGAGATCATCACAACTTATTATACACCCCGTAAAAAAAACCCAAGCCGTTCTTAGCTGCCTCCTACATTCCCAGCACCTCACTAATTCCTGTTGACTTCGCAATCCGGTAACTATGCGGTCAGCAGTCCGAGAGTCCGGTGTAAAATAAACAGGCTCTCTTCCCTAGCCACTTGTCCAGGTGGAAAAATCGCTACTCAGAAATCTCGGGAACGCAGATGGGTAATGATATATGGTGCATTGCACTTTAAAATCTTGGGTGCTGGGTATTTAAGATGGTTGGAATCCCGTGTGTATTTGATACATTAAGGCAATGGTGTAGTAATGATGAAGGAGGCATTGGATATGGCGTTCATGTTACCTGCGAAAACAGATTTCGGAATGCGTTTTACAGGGTGCTGAAAAAGGCGAAAATATTTGTAACTGACTTTTATGCGAATTCACAAGGATTATTCAAACGAAATGCTTGGTTATGATAAAACCGTTTGTTTTACAGTGAGCATGTCATACGCAAAACCGATGCAATAACATTTTAAGTTGGGCAACCCAGGAATTTTAGTCTGTCTGTCGTTCTGTGCATGTGTGTGTGCCTGCGTGCGTGTGTGTGTGTGTGTGTGTGTGTGTGTGTGTAATGTTTCTACCTCAAATTTTGTTATATGAAGGTTAAAGATCCATATGGAATCAATTTTGCCACAAAAGCTAACCAAATACCAGCATATAGTTTAAAATAGTATAACTAAGAGAATTAACAAAAGACATTATTATTACATATTGCCCTAAAAATGATATTTAAACTATTTTCTGTTAGCTTTCTATGCTGTATATAAGTAGGTCAGATAAGAAGGTTTTTCTGACCAAAAATTTAAAGAAAGGAGCCGTGTAAATCTATTTTATGGTTGATCGAGTGATTTAATTAGTTTATCCCTTGGCAGTCGACTTTATTTGATTCGTATAAGAAACTAATATAAGTTGTTTATATGTTTTTCTGGGAATCCACGCTCCACCGACGCACGGTTCGTTGCATACCTTTAATGTTGACGATGGTTGTTTTCTTCGGCTAAGTATGCCTAGAGTACTAGAAATGCTGAATAATTACTATTGACTGAAACGTGTCTTCATCTTTTAAAAGTAAACTAGAAAAGGAAACGCCTTCTATTATGAAATTCAATGTTGGATTTTCTATAGGCGTTTTCACGGCTGGGCTATTTTCTATCGGGAAAAGTCTTAGTGATGTCACAGGACGATCAGATTACATAAGGATCCGTTTCGGTAATGTAAACCCTGAGTGAAGAAGTCTTATCGTCGTCTGCTGACGTCACAAAGTCTTTTACCGGTTGAAGTTGATCATCGTGTAGACAAGCTTTTCAAAACGTGAAAGGTCACTTTTTAAAAGTTGTTCTGATATGTAGGCCTACAATCTAATAACTTGCACTGAATGAGGGGTAGTGTTTCATCGATTTTGAATATGACAGAGCACAAACGTGCTCTTAAAATGGTTGCTGTATCGGGCTTTCGATATCTATCGAGATGAAGTGGTGATTTAGTGGCGCGACAGCCTCCATTAAAACGGATTTGGATCGCCTTTTCGATATTTTCCATTAACGGCTAATGTCAGCTTTACCTTTGCCATTTATTGAATACTGTATCATAGTCAAAATGGTCGGCATTTTATTTCTCTTACCATTAATATACTCCGTGCTTTAAGTCTGGTGTGCGTGTGTGTGTGCGCACGCGCGCGTGTATGTGTAGGCGCCTGTTTGTGTATCAGATATGATAAATTCTGTATATATATTGACAGGAGCCATTCCCTCCTTCTCCTTAAAGTTTTAGTTCGGTTGGTTTATTTTTGTGGAGAGTCATATCATGTAAACATGTAAACTATGACGCAAGAATATTGGACTTGAAGATTGACAAAGATATAGTTAATGAACGATTTTTCTTTCTTTTTGAATCACTTACAAAGCCGATTAATTTACACGAAAACGCAATTATCGACCCCTAAATAAAATTGAAATCAGTTATTTTATTGTATCATTTTACTTATCCACTTTCTATCGCCCTAACAGAATAACGAAGTAGATAATGTACAGACATAAGGCACCCACACAGCCAACAATTACTGCTCTATGCAGTAATAATTACTATATTTTCCAGGGCTATATGTTTGATAGATCACAATTATAACAAAAAATTTATGAAAAATAAAAATACTTTACATCCTTAGAAGATTACAAAATTAAAATACATGTAGTTTTGTAGAAATGGTCTTTAATTCTGTCTATAGCGTGTGGTCCGGTTTTTTAAATTTGAAAATGCGAATTGAAGCCACTGACTCTTTGAAACGTTTTTTCGTCGGCACAACTTTTAACTTGACGTAGATATTGAAATAGATAGATATTATCTTCTACGGGGAATACCAGGCCTTCCAGACTCAACTACCAGAGTCGTCACCAAATGATCCTGAATTCACCGGTAGATCGGATCACGCTACCCGTTTTGAAGCTGTGTATCAGTTTGCGATTCGAAGTATCAGTTGCGGAACCCTCCTGCTTGATACGCGTGCCGCGTCTGATACTTCCAAGCGCGAACTGACACACACCTTGAAAACAGAGAGCGTGATCCGATCTACCGGTGAATTCTGGATTCTTCCTCTGGTACTTGGGTAGGCCTGAATGCAGAATAGAGAAAGTAAGAACGCTTCGTGCAGTTAAGGCAATCACGTGAAAAAAAAAGTAGTGTGCTGTTGCGTGTGATGCCGCAATCAAAACTATCGCTAAGCCAACAGTTAAGTCGACTGATTCACCCGCAGATCAATACATACAGCGTCTGCACCTTATCTCTGCGGTAGACTGATTATATAGAGGCGTTCTCCACCCTGCTCTGTCACTACTTAAGACGGTAGACCTGTTGTGAAATGTTATGAAGTTAAGGTGACGCGGGTTTTTTTATCATTGCGCATGAATGCACGGTGGAATGGCTAGAAAACGTGTTTTATACACATACCTTTTGATGGTGTTTTAACTTTTCACTAAAACCTGCTCTCTCTCTCTCGCGCGCGCGCGGGCGCCCGCGCTCATTTTGTCGGCTAAGAATACACTGCCAAACTCAAATAGCCAACTACTGCATATGAAAGTCGACTATGCCATAAGAGCACTGTACGAGGGATGTGCCCACAATAAACCTAGCCGACATAACCGTATCTACATCTGGAGATGGGCTATAGCCACTTATATGAGAGTGAACACCCTTGCCAATAATGTGATCTCAGTGAAAAAAAAAAACGAAGTAAGCGACTAACATCTACCCTCAGATACCACAGGGTGGGCGGGGGTCTCCAGTATGTTGCAATTGGATTCACTATTTTTAAGAGACTGACAGCGACTCTTGTGGTCAGAGAGTACCTTAGAGTATCTAGGGTGGCAAACAACTTTTGCGTTGAACTGAATTAGGTTGTGTTCAGAATAAAAGTTATAGGCTTAATGTCTGGTACTTGAAGAACTTGGATAAAGCCAAGAAAACTTTGTGGTCCATGATGTTGTTCATGTTGCTTTCCGCGGGGGCGTGCCAGACAATTAAGCTGATTGCACTGACTGCTCCTCAGCGAAAATCCCTGCTGAGATAGATCGATCCTCCTAGTACGATAACTTCTGTTCTGAACACTGCCATACAGTGTTCTTCAAGGTCGAAGTTTGGCTTCAGTCGTCTTGTGAAGTATATCCCGGTGGTCTGAAAATATGCTCCTCGTGATATCACTTACACCCCATTCTCATAGATTAGATCGACCTACATTGGATCGACCTAACTCCCTGGGGGTTCACGCTAAATAGCTGTCAGCCGGGCGGACACGAAAGTTAATTACCCCTTAAAGCTTGTAGTAGGCGGGGACGGACACTTACGGGGGATTATCTGACAGTAATCTAGTGAGACTCCCCGCGGTGATAGATCGATCTAAAAGTTGTGAGAACAGAGCCTAAATGTATTGTGACGGGGGCTTCTACGTGTGATAAAAGCGCGTCACTGTAAAGTTATGAACAACTCTCTTTTCCCTCTAAAAGAAATTTTATTGTGCGCACACGGACTACATCAAGTTAAAGATGTGACCACAATGTCTCTCCCTCAATGTCTCCTTCCAACGGCTTGGGTACGCTGTTATTTTCCCTACTCGCCGAACACCTCGAATGCGGCAGAATGCTGCATTTTTATAGCAAAAGTTTTTACTAAAATTTGTAACACTACCGTGTTATAGTATGTAGGAAGTGCTAATGACTCACTGAATATAAGCAGGGGATTTTTGTGTAAAAACAGAGATTTGTTTGTATCCGTGAGGCATTATATGTCTTAAATATGATACTTGAAATCATTTATACTGTCTTAAACGGTTGTAGTAAATGAGATAGAAATACTGCATGCACCTGGATGAATAATATGATTTTTGTCCAAGATGCACGTAGTTCGTGCGCGTTAGTTTTTAACGGCGGAAGGTGATAAAATTAAGATAATGGATCGAAGAGCACGGCTCTTAATGGATGTGAAAGTGAGATTGACATAGGTCTATTGGGGAAGGTATCAAAAATGCTATATCCAACCCCGTAATAAACCACTACGTGTTTACGGAGTCGGAGATTTGCCACAGAAGTCAAAATGTAAGCTGTTGCTATATTTCTGCATTGATATCGTAGTTTCGTGCTTGTGGTGAATTCAGAGATTATCGACAATTTTGCATTTATTTCCTTCAATTGATGTTTGAAAATAATAAATCTATGGACATATTATTATTATTATTATTATTATTATTATTATTTTCGTGTAAGTGGGTTGAACGTGTGAAGTTAAAAGTAATAAATGAGAACGGAAATAATGCAATAAAATGCATAAAATCAGGTTGCCTAAATGACTGATGTATGTATGTATGTGGAATCATGATATACGCGATAAGACCACTGAAACCGCCATACTTTTACTTTGTAAAGGAATAAATAAGAAAAAAACGACCATGTTAAATAATTACAGGTTTGCCCAGATAAACTCGCGGTTTAAATTGCATTGTAATTTCAGCGGAATAGTAAGACTATATTTTTGAAAGACGAGAACTACAGCTACTCCAAAAATAAGATCTTTGTGAGGCACGAACCGATGAATGACCATATGACCCTAGGTCATTTTTCAGTGGAAGCGTGACCAGGTGTTTTGTTGTGGTCATGGCCGGAGTTATAAATGACCAACTGGGACGCTGCGTCTTTTTGATGTGGACACTGATTGCCACTCACAGGGTGGATCAAAGATCATGCAATACCCATCATTGCGTTAAGACGAATTTGCAGACCTCCGATGCCTCTAGTTAATCGAAAACTGACATTCTCAAATCGTTTGTCGTGTTAATTTGGTAAAGATAAGTCTGAGAAAATGATTTATCCTTAATTCGTTTCTTTATCCGAAGGATGAGTCGAATACCCAATCCTTTGCCACTGTCAATATATCCAGCACGTTGAAAATTGGGGCGAATTTCAAGAAATTGCCCGAACTCACCGGAGCATATAAAAATATAAATATACCAGCATATTGCAACAGGCGCTCTAAGGTTTCAGGTGTGACAGGAATGGTAGCCCGCTAGAAAACGTATTATTTTGTACAGATGCCACTGTAAAGCTAGCTTGCTAACTATTCAAACCTTTTCATGGGATAGCTTTACCAGTTTTGCTGATATGGGTTATGTATGAAATCAAGATCGAGCTGGCAAAACTGAACTCTAGAACCTAGGGTATGTACAAGTGACATTCGTCCCAAATACTATAACCCATATACTCCGACAAACACTAACCTGTACTAATAATTTAGGACCCCGGACTTACATGTCTACCATTCCTATCACAACGGCATAAAAATAGTACTTTTCTTCAAGAGTTTGCTCTCATTGCTTTGCACCCAATATTGGATCAGGGAAAGGTGAGATACAAACCGAGAAGATAGGGAAGAAGCTAAAAACAAACAAGGATACTTAGTGTGTTATTTAACCTTGTATACCTTAACACGAGATCAATCGTATGTAAACAGTTTACATGGTTCTCAGCACTTCTCCCGCTTCCTGTTGAAAGACATACTTTTTCCTGCGTGTGGCGTCATCACTTTGGCAACGTTCACACGTGCGAACATTTTGGGCCTCATTGCCGTCTCGAAACCGAGTCTCGGGTGAATTGATTGGGCCATCCAAATACAGGCCCGTATAGCGAGGGCGGGGTTTGGGGGTTCGAACGAACCGCCCTTTTAGCCAGGGAAAAAGTCCGCTCTGGTTTAAGTTTTCTCTAGGCACATGAAGGTTTCATGGTAAAAAGACATCATTTTTAAAAAAGCCCCCCTCCCCCATTTGAAATTGCTGGCTACGGACCTGAGACAGCACTGTAGAAATATGTTATTCGGTACGCACAGATTTGGTTGCTGATTGCTGATTGCAGTTTACCCACTTAGCTGTGCATCCTCTTGGTTGTGAAGTAAAGAGACCGGCACACGGCATTTTATTTTGTATGCCAGAGCGAGATGGGAGAGTTCTTGAATGACCGTTGCACGATTAATGTAACGACAGATGCAACCGGTTGATCGTTGATTAATTGACATTTGGTGTGAACGTTACAAGAGATAATGCAATTTGACATTTTTTATATTATATTGATCTGATAAGCTCTAGTAATGCAGTGATAATATACACGTGTGTAAAAACACATAAACTCCATTCACGGGCAGTCAGGCTTAAATTACTGAAGTTAAGACTTATCCGTTCAACAGCCAGAGAGAGGCTGCACGCGCTTCAAGCGATGGGTACCCTCGTGGTGATTCAACTGTGATGAGTTAGAACTATCTTGATCCCACAGCTGGGCTATCTGAACCACTTCCGCTTTCTATGAGCCGTGTAGTTGTTGTGTCCTGCTGATATACAGTGTTTTGATGGGGAGAGAATGTGGGTTATAAGTGGCAAACGTGAAAAGATGAGATATTTGATCTCGCTTAACGATATGCAATACTTGGGATGCAAAAACAACCGTATAGCTCTCTCTCTCTCTCTCTCTCTCTCTCTCTCTCTCTCTCTCTCACACACACACACGCACACACACGCGCGCGCGCGCCCGCACGCACACACGAATAAGCACACGACCGCGCAGTCATTCACTTACACGCAAATACTTCTGAAACTGAATAAGATATAATGCAACTCTTCTTACAGCTTTCAAGAAGATAAAAACCCTGAAATTTTCACTGAAACACCGATAGTTTTATTTCATTCAAACGTCTATCTTAAATGCGTGCTGTGCAGTTAAACAATGGACCTAATGGTTTATCCCAGCTCGGGACAAGTTAAGGCTATGAACTCTGGCCACAAATGGAGACGCCGCCCGTGAGCCATGAATAATGACTTTCCTGGTCGAAATCGCCGCTTTTTAACAGTTTCTCAACGCGTCTGCCAGAAGCAAGAATTTGTATCGCGGTGATTTTAGGTGCGTTTTCATGACCTTCTGCCAGGATAGAGTGCTTTTTTACTCATTTAAACACGCTCTACACATACCAAGCACTTAGGCCCCTCTTGCCGTCACGTTATCACAAAATAATGTTATTTCAGCCGACTGGAAAGACATGGATGTTTTATTAGTAATACAGTATTATATGATAAATGGCTGTTGCCAGTGCGTCCCGACGTTTCTGTAGATGTTCGTCGAGCCGAAGCGTTTGCACAGTACACTATCTGATCTACTGATATACCAGGTCCGCGTCACCTCACACGAAGTGCTAATGAGGCGCAATGTTGTTTATTTTTATCACTGTTGACTACAAGTACCCTGAATACCGACGTTCAGTTGGTGTGGCAGGAATGGTAGTGTCCTAGGAATGGAAGTCTGGGGACCCATGTGATTAGTACAGTTTAGGGTTAGTCGGTGTATTGGCGTTAGTATATGGGACGAGTATCACCTTTACAAAGTAATAGGGAACGGTCTACGGTTCCCAGCGGACTGCCATTCCTGTCACGCCGGTGGCTCTCCTTTACAAACATACATGTAGCTGTTGTCTCTGTCGGCGAAGCAGTGCTGAAGATCGTCCGCGCTCACACCGACAGATTCAGGTCTGTAATAGTGATGTGATATTTAATGTGACGTCATGCTTACAGAAAACCTCATATCTTGACGTCATCTTTGACGTCATCTTTAACAGTATCATAAATCAAAAACCTGTATTGGTGACATCGTACTTTTAAAACATCATACATTAAAAAATGAAACGTGCGACAAAGACAATTCTCCATGCGGAGAGCGTCTGTTACTAAGGGTGTTTGAAGTCCACAGATGCATAAACGATGACAAATTGCCACTGAATGTCATGCTTCCAAAAATCTGTTGATAAAAAACGGCTCAAATTATAAAGATTGGCCTAAAAATAGAAGAGAGAAGAGCGAAAAGCTCGTAGATTAGACGGCGATTTATGTGTTTGTCGGGGCAAGGGTTTCGGTGTCGGGCAATGTGCTGACAAGGACAAACGACCACACAGTTTGAGTATTTTGTGTGGATTTTCTGCTTACTTTTATATGTATATTTTTCGATATATTCTGTCAAAGGTGTAAATGCTTTTATGATTGCAAAATGTTTTCTTGTCGCACATTGGTTTACACTTTAGGCTAAATTTTCTTGTAGCCAAAAAGATGAATTAGTTTAGTGGAATCAAATAGCAACTGTGAGATCAATGATCAATTTCCTTAATGTAGTAAGATTGTTATGACAAAGAAATTGATGCTTTGGTTTCACCAAGAACGTTAAGTTGAACGTCCATGGTTTCACTCACAATCTTTGAATTTTAGCTTTACTGCAAGTAGATTTAAAAATACTGATGTAAACCATTATTATTATTATTATTATTATAATTATTATTATTTCTAGCTCCTGTGTAACGGCATTATATTTACGTGTGCAAATGTCACTGGAGCGTTCATACACAACCTCACGGAGCGTGGTCAGCGGAAAGCGTTCCTGGACACTCGGAACTGCGTGGCTGCCAGAATTAACATAGAGGACGAGAACGAGAAACTGGTCAGTAAATCTTTGTGTTTGTCTTTTATTTGTAGGAATTTCTGTTGTTCAAAGTGTATACTCTGTTTATGTCTTTTCTTTACTCTTTACCAGAAACCCTAGCTGTAACAAAATTGGCTGAAGGACCAAATTTTCAGGTAGAAGGGCTTTTGGTAGAAAGTATCTGATCGGTGTTAGATTTAAACATTTCTGAAACTGATTCGGGCATCCGAATGGGATTTATGGAGAAAACGAGAAAGCAATAAAAAAAGAGCAATGAATACAATACTCTCTCCACCAACGCATCTTTTCATATGAATTATTTACACGCCAATATTTTTGTGCCGTGTCTGAATTACTGATGCATTTATTCATAGCACCTTGTTGAATCAGCTGTGATTCACTCCAACCTGATATGGCTCTTCTCTCAATATCACAACAATTGAACCCGATACGCACAAAATGTACCTTCAGTGTTAACAGGCATTGGCCTGTTAAAGAGATAACACCTCTTGGAATGAGAGTCATATTTCGCAATAAATACATTGTTAACAACTCTTAGAAATATAATAAATTCCATTTTTTACCTACACAGCGGTTAGCGCAATTATTCTACAATGTATGCTTGTCATCAGACCACGTGGACCTTAATAGATGATTATACCTCCGTAATAATCTCTTAAAAGGTCATCACAATAAAGCATTGAAAAAACATGGACTGACTTTGACTATTGAAGTGGATTTTTGAGTAAACGAGCAGTTGTTATCTCTTTAACTGCCGTAAAATGCCAGCAGCTGGTTGTGGAGTTTATGGAGTAATGCGTACGTCATTAATTATATTTTACAACGTTGTAAAAGCTGGGAGTAAAGGTGTGTACGATGCAACGCAGGATGCTGAACTCTTCGCATGTTGAAGCCTACGCGTTTTTTTTCCCACATGCATAAAAATCACTAGCATTTGGAAAACCCGAAAGCGGAGTGGGTGGGCTTTTGGGGTTGGAAAGGGGGCCGTAGCGATAGTCCGAAGGTTCATTGGTCCGAATGTTCACTATAGAACCTTCGGACCAATGAACCCTTGATTAAAAAATCGATGAAAACGTTACCACTTTTCGGACCAATGAACCTTCGGACCAATGAACCCCTGATTAAAAAATCGATGAAAACGTTACCACTTTTCGGACCAATGAACCTTCGGACCAATGAACCTTCGGACTATCGAGACGCCCCCTTGAAAAGAACCGCCCTTTTGACAAGAGAAGGTTCGTTCTGAATCTTGTTTCGAAGTCATTTCTCAACATGGGTCAGTTAGGGCTAACAATATCAACTTTGCGTGTTATTGACATTGCATCCATTGTAGACCCACGCTGTATTAGATGAAGGTCTGCTCTGGCAACTGTACTTGTATCTCCTCAACATTGTAGAACATCTTGTCCTTCACTATTTGCGATGTTCCAACACACTATATAATTCCTCTCCCCCAATAAAGTTATAGAGCACAATCTTTTATCCACATGGGAAGGTGAACGAAAATACACTACCAGAGGGACACAAGGTTATGTTATTTATACTTAAACGCATCTGAAAATTGTGTACTTTTGCTTGCTTCAGGTAAACGCCATCACGTACGCCACTTATATGTGTGTATATTTATTTTTATCCCAGGAGCGGTTACTGTTAAGTGTCCTGCCGGAGCACGTGGCCACCGAGATGAAGCATGATATGAGCCAGCCTCACGAAGGTCTCTTCCATAAGATATATATACAGCGGTATGACAACGTAAGGTAAGGTTTGGCCATATTGACGGGGGTGGGGGGGGGGGGGGGGAGTGGGATGGTTTTGGGGGTAATAAAAAGGTGGAATTTTGTGAAAAATGCGTTTAACTATAGAGAAAGCTGGTTAATTTACACATTAACCAGTGAGCATTACAGTGTAGAAATTTTGCCTGCTATTAGCGCGTTGAAGAATATAACTTTTAAGACTTTTACTGTACTCTACCCACACTACAATATCACTTCCTAAGACGAGCTATTCCCCAGAATTTATAATTCACGACAAATTTCGTTCACTTAGAAGAATTCATTTGAGGTCGAATGAATAAACTCTGCATATTGCTTACTTTACTTTTAATATGGGGCCAACTTGAAAATACGTTTTTGAAAAACGCGCCCTCGCTTTCTTTAATATTGGGGCATGCGCACTTTGACTCTTTACTACTTCCTGTACATTTGCGTCGCATCTGTAAAGTCAGATAAGTAGCAGTGCCCATTTTCACGTCTTTATTTCAGCATTCTGTTTGCAGACATTGTAGGATTCACGATATTATCGTCACAATGCACAGCACAGGAACTCGTACGAATTCTCAACGAACTTTTTTCACGATTCGACAAACTTGCAAACGTAAGTACAATGTAGATCTAAGTTTAAGTCCACTTGTAATTAATTTTAATTATTTGAATTTAATTGAAATCACAATAATGATATTACTAACGATGTTTATTATGCATTCCATTAAAGCCTCAATGTGCATCACAATAGACACTATGATTATATCCAAATAAATAATAAAATCCATTGTAAAGATTATTACATTTAATAAACATGAATTTTTGGGGGTATAACTACAATTTGAATAGATTCGGTCTTATGTAAGACAAATGAATATAGTTTCAAAAAGTATTAAAAAACCAAAATTAAAAAAGAGTTCATCCCATACTTCAGTCAATGGGCTAACATCTTATACATATTTCTGTTAATATTTTTGCCACTGTAGGAGAACTGCTGTCTCCGTATCAAGATTCTAGGAGACTGTTACTACTGCGTCAGTGGTTTGCCAGAGGCCATAGAAGACCACGCCAAGTGCTGCGTCAACATGGGCCTCGATATGATAGATGCCATAGCGTGAGTTTTAGTGTTTTAAATTTCAATCTTGTCTGCTTATTTTATTCATGTTTATATTTATTTAAAATTACTTTTCATTTACTTGCTTGTTTTTGTTATTCTTTATTTATGTAAAAATATATTTTTGTTTCTCAATTTATTTATTTATTTATTAAAATTTGTTTGTTTATATACCGTGTATTTAGTTACAACTTGGAAGCTGTAACGCATTTCATTCACTTTTGGAGAAATCAGCATCATTTATAAAGACACTGTATAACAACAACCATTAGGTGTGTTCTTCTTCACCTTTTCAAATGAAGTAAAATCAAGTTAGCATTGAATAAGTCTGGTCATTGAACCCAGAGCCCCACTGAGAGGATTTCCCAGGTTTAAAATTCAATATGTCTGGACGTTGATTGATCTTCATTGAGGTAGACTCAGCAGGGAGCTAACAGGTGAAGTCTGTACATGCCATTTATTTATCATTTCGAGTATCTTTCTGGGGAATTCATATTTGGTCTCTGTTTTGTATTAGGGTATTTAACTAAAACAATTATGTAAATTAAATTATATTTTGAGACCAGGCCAAAAATGATAAGTTGAAAATCAGTTGGAGATTTATTTATTTATTTATTTTTTGTAAAGATCACATGACAAGGTTCATAATCTTTCCTAACCGATCTCAGATTTTGTAATGGTTATAAATGCCTTTGCTCCCATTTTGGCAAGGAAGCTAGGAGAGGTTGGAGATCCAAATTGCTCAGTAGTGCAGTGGGAATAGACAGGACCAAAAAGGTTTATAAATTGGCTCTTTATAGACCAGAAAGGTTTAACAATTGGTTCTTTTTAGATAAGCTGAAGCTTATCAATGTCTGAAATCAGCAGGCTGCACCCGTCTTGCCAAAATAGGTGTTGCCAAAGTAGGTACATGTTGTGTCTCAGATTCTTCTAACAACTGCCAAATAAAATGACATGTCATTTAAAATTATTTTCAAAAAGGTAGCAAAACACATAAAAAAACGTAATGACTTAAGAGATATAATATTTATTACATTTTTTTACTGAATGGAACTTGCTATTTACAAGGCCACCTATTTGGCAAGCAAAACATTAAGATTATTCTCATGCCACCTCTTCAGTTTTTACTTCCCCATTATGATTACTTCATTTATATTGCTTAGAAATGATTTGACATAAAACTTTGCCGATCAAACAAACTCAATATTTGTAGCTTTTAATTCTTGTTTATCACCAGACATATATGTATTTTGGCATGACATGTGCCTATTAAGCCGTGAAACACACATGAGGAGTGACTGACTGCTGGAACTTTAAGCTGAATTCGAAGAGATTGATTGCTATAAAAAGAATAATTTAAAAGCTAATTTTATCAAATAGGTGGTCACCTGGGATCACATATATTAATGAGAAACCAAGTTCTTATTATAGATTTCGCCCATTATGTTAAGAAATAAAAAAATAGGAAAAACAATTTGCCTGCACAAAAAAGGGGAGAAAAAGTCCGTGCACTTGAAGGGTATTAATCCAATTTCTGAGGGAGCAAAATAGTAAGATAGTAATTCAAGTTGTCTGCATTACCCTGGGCAGATAAGTCTTCCGATAAAAGGAAAACTGCCTTATCATGTCTGACATGGTTCCAGAATAGAAACTTTTTGTATCACAAATCAATCTAATTTACCCCATAGGGGGAAATCAGCAAAAGTGCAAGACAAGCCAAGAGAATTAAAAATTGTACTCTGTTTCTGTGAGAAAAGTTGGATTTGTTCCCAAGTGATGTAAGCTGCAAAGTTGATGTCTCTTAATCAAATATAATATCTATTAAGGTTATCATAGCCAGACAATTTATTCCCATGTTCTATAACTGGATGATCAATACTGGAACTGGTGGTAACTAGTTACAGGCAGTTTCAATTGGCAAATTTGCTACATGCCATTGTATTACTATATGCTGTTGTAGTACTTAGTATAATAATAGGAATTGGCAGTTCATCAACATTCCTGTTAAAACCTTTTTAATAAACAGCCATGGGGCACATGTATTGTACAGTTCATGGCTGCAGTACACTGTGTTACATTACCATCCTCTGTATCCATCCATCTTGTCAGAGCGAGAGCACTGCGAGTTCCTTGGTATTAAAATACCTGGAAAGTAGTGATGGTGTTTTGCTTTAAAGCAATTAGTACAGTGATTACTCATTGTCCTAAAATGCAGGTCAGGTTTGGACCTGTTGGTATTATTAATATTATTGTAATCATTTGTTTGTTTGTTCATTTGTTTCTTCCTTTTTTGTATAAAATTACTTACAGCTGCTGAGCATTTGATTCTTGTCCAAGATTTTCAATCCTTATTTTGCAATCATCATTTCTAGGAATAACGTCATGGAGATTTGGTTTTCAGATTTTCTTGGAATACAGGATATGAAAGTCCAATTTCATTGTTTACTTAATGTTAACCCAGTTGTCCAGATATACAGTGCGTTGACAAAATTTGAATCACTGTATCTCAAACAATACTAATTAAAAGGTTTTAGAGTACATAAACAGACTTGTAGCATTTATGAAGAATACAGTGTACTAGTAGATATCAACAGGTTGGTTTATAAATAGTGTGAGGAGAAAGTGGTAAAAGTTACTCTTCATGTTCTAGCTAACACTTAGCAGATGAAACATCAGAAACATTTTCAGTTTGCCAATACTGCAAGACAACAAAGAAAGTAAAAAACATTCCTTCGGTCTTGAGAAAAAAAAAAGGCAATTCATTTTAACTTATAAAAGAAGTGCAACAAAATCGAGTTAGATTCATTTGAAACTGTATCTTTAGTGTCTGCATTTACATGACGTCCCGAAAAGAAAGTCAATAAAAGGTGAGAAATCTAGAAATCCGAAGCTTAAGTGGTTGTTTGTATTTGCAAATTGAGTCCTTATTAAGCTGACAGTTTGCCCTTTTTCTTCTCCCTCAGGTGTATTGTGTTTAATTCTCCAGAGGTGTGATATTTATAGCCCTGTTTACACTTTGAAAAAAATATGCCTTGTTAGTGATCTTGGTTTGCTTTTGGTATCGTTCCAAAATTTCTCAAAGAATTCTTGGCACTGTCCTCCTCTCTGAACTAGATTTGTCAGATATATCTACTTATTTCAATTCTTTAATTTTCTTCTTTATGCTCTAAATGTTTTTTGTAGGGTTTTCTATATCCACTTTTTGTGAAAAATCTTAGTGCATCTAAGGTTGCATCTAATATACATGGGCCTTGCTGTGTTTACCAACATGTAGAGATTCGTACTAGTAGGGCCACTGTTCTAGTCTAAACTTGCCAATACATAGAGGTTTTCCCAGGACAAGCAAGTGCATTTTAATATCACCAGAATTTCATCAGCTTAGGCTAAGCCGATTGCACTTAGCAAGAGTCCCCTTCCCCCAGAGTTGGTCCAACCTAACTATAACCATATATGTTTATCTGAATGCTCCCTGAGACCAAAATTTATAGTTTCAAGGTTCTTTGAACCAAGTTAAGGTAAGCCATCCCTGGGTTAAGCCTTCCCATGAACTGAAACATGTTAACTCAGGCCCGTAGCCAGCAATTTCAAAAGGGGGGTTCTTTTTCTGAAAAAGTGGACCTTTTCCCATAAAAACTTCATGTACCTAGATCAAAATTTACCCAGAGTGGACCTTTTCCCAGCAAAAGGGGGTTCTTTCGAACCCCTCGAACCCCCCTGGCTACGGGCCTGTAACTGTTACATGTACAGGTACTATACTCCTAGCTAGTGAAAACTGTACTCTGTATATGTACAGGCCAGATGTTACTTAGAGCCTCATGATCTTGACTAATAAACCCATAATATAGACCAGGCTTTATGCATGAAAAAGTTCAGGATATAGCATCTGGAGTTACACATAGTAAACATAGAGTGTTTGGGAGAGATGCAGAAGTGGACAAAAAGAAAAAAATAAGAAAGTAAAAAAAAAAGGAAAAAAAAGGGAAAAAAAACATGAGATTATACCAGGTACTAATTACAAGGGCTTTCTTAGAAGGTGTGGGCCAAGTTTTCTGTCTACATGTAATTAAATTGTTTCATTGTTTTGTATATATAGTACCTTCATGTAACTTAAAGCTGAGCTGGCTTATGTTTTACAATTAATGAAGCATGCTTGATAAATGCCTTATTTAATTAGAGGTGAATGTATAAGCACCATGTTTACAACTCCTTGCACATGGATTTTCTGAGAAGAAAGTTTTCCAGGAAAATTTTTGAGTCTCGTTTAAGGACATTGACATTTAACTTCAATATAAAAGTTTTTTTGGTGCAAGAACTACACATGTATGATATGTGTACCTTATTATAATTTAATAAAAATTATATTTTAAATGCCAAATTCTTATCCAGAAGAAACTATTCACATTACATTATGAATACTTTTATGATTAATGATACAAACTTTAACTGATTAAAAGGCTTTTTGAAAGAAATTTATTGACACAGAGTTCAACAGGTTTGCGGGAACTGACAGTTACTGGAAACATCTCATTAGTTGAATTCAGGCTCAGTGGACCAAAGATTTATTGGTCCAAAAGTTAATTGTGAAAGACATTCTGCTTATTTTAATTGAAGTGATATTGGGTGCATACAAATTAAAGCCACCTGTGGTTTTAGGTGCAAACAAGCAATTACCAAGTTTTTCATAGGAGAGATACCTGTACCACTGCACACACCACCACCATGCACCCCCACCCCCCACCCCCCTCCACCCCCATCCCCACCCTTTCCCATATAATACCCTAAGAAAATGTAAATTTGGGAGTATAGGATCAGGCCTTATAAACAGATTAGGAGTTTACTAACACTACCTGCAGATTTTTTAGCACTAACACCTATATGAACCACATAACCCACAAATGAATGTTAGTGGATGAATGTTAGTGCTAGGTATCACTTTGTTAGTGCTAAATAATTGTACAGTATGTTGATTAATTCATGGGTTTTGTGGTTAATATGGTTGTTAGTGCAAAAGGATATGCGGGTAGTACTAGTGAATGCATAATCCATTTAAATGAGGCCTGAGGGTTTACTAGTACAGTACGTAGTACTCGATCACTGAATCTTCCCTTTGATGCCATTACAGTATTCAAGTACAACTGGCAGATGAGGTCACTTTTAAGCTGTTAAGGTAGCAGTGCAAGACCCTCACATCCTCCACAAATGTTTTAAATCAGCAACCTGATCTTAGTTTTAGCAGCAACCCAATCCTTATTTTATTAGCAACAGGATCTCCCTTGATTCAACATGCTGCAATGAGCAGTTAGAATAACCCAATCTCGTTTTTTTCTAAGCAACATAATGTATGTTTTATCAGCAACAGGGCTGCCCATTGATTCAGCATGCTTTGAATAGCAGCTAAAACAACAGCCTGGAGACTTGGGGCTGATAACCAGGCTTAAGCTTCCTCCTCCAAACAAGACCAGAGCGTGATGAATTGTTCTAGTCCTGCTGATATTAAGTGGAATGTAGGGTTTGGTCCGATAATGGGGCCTTTTGATCGAAATATGATTTAATATGATCTGCACTAGTAGTTATAGTGTATATCATATGTAATTATTGATTCTGTGAAAAAATGGACATTTTAAAATTATTTTGATAGAATTTTTCTGATTTTACTGTTTGGAATTAGATGCATGTCTGTTTATGAAATTAAACTTGTTGAAATAATTAATTTTTTTTTTTCAATTTATCTATAGGAAAAAGATTATTGACGAAGAAGAGTTCATGGAAAATATTGCTTACATCTCAAACACTTCTATAAAAATTAGAAGAAAAAAAAGCTCTGAATTATGGTTATAAATAAATACATACAGGTATAGACTACAAGAAATTATATTATTGTTATCCTTTTGCTCATATGAATAAAAGCAAAAGAATATAAAAAAGAATAACAAATTATGTGGAAATTAATTCACTTTTCAGAGCTGTGCGTGAGGCCACAAGTGTCAGTCTAAACATGCGCGTTGGTCTCCACACGGGGCGCGTGCTGTGCGGGGTGCTGGGCATGAAACGTTGGCAGTACGATGTGTGGAGCAATGATGTCACATTGGCTAATCACATGGAGTCAGGGGGCAAACCAGGGTGAGTATGATGTCACATTGGCTAATCACATGGAGTCAGGGGGCAAACCAGGGTGAGTATGATGTCATAGTTTTTTGCCTAACCAAATAAAATGGTGTAAATGTATGTTTTTACATGCCCTTTACAGTTTAATTTTGTAAAAAACATATATAAGATATTAACACATTGGAAATTAATGCACAACACACTGTCAGGGTACTGCAATATCACAGCAAACACAATTTCAGCTTACATGCTGGCACAGCTAATACATTATCTCACCTAACACACTGTCAAACACGACATCCCAATTGTACACTCTCATTCTCTCTCTCTCTCTCTCTCTGTTTAGTGTGTGTGTTTGTCCTGTTTTTTTTTTTTTTTTTTTTGTGCAGCTATGCATCTTGATTTTTCTCTTTCTTAATCATTTCTGATCAATTTCTTGGGTGTTAACTCCTATCCATTGGCTGAAGCTTATTGCGATTGTTAATCTTAGTTTTGTATTGTATTAAATACTTTCCTTATTTTAGCCGTGTTCATATTACAAAGGCCACGTTGGAGTGTCTTCAAGACCAGTTTGAGGTCGAGCCAGGCAATGGCATGGAGAGAGACAGCTATCTCAAAGAGCACAATATAGAAACTTTCTTCATAGTGGCCAAACATCCAAGAAGGGTAAGTCTAACGTGGATGTATCGATTAAATCATAAGATTCGTGAAAATGTATACAGAAAAAGATATATATGTATGGGAAAAAATAAAGGGTTACCTTTAATTATTTTTCAGTACTGTTCAATGAATTATTGTGTTTCACATTTAAATCACATATTTCTCCATGTACAGATACATATTTAGGAATATGTATATTGTCGTAATGGAGAAAAATGTTAAAAAATAGGTCTACCTGTGATTTTGTGGCAATTTATTGACAGGTTGAATAACATATATTTCAGTTTCATTAATACTTATATGAAAAGTACTACTATGAATAGTTCATTTGCAATGAGCAATTTTTTTTTTTGGAAAGTTTAATATATGCTACAGAATGTGTCTGACAGAATCACAAAGGGAGTTGTAAATTCAGATTCTACTGTTGGTCTAAAATTGGCCCATACCAGGTATTTGTTTGTCTTGACTTTGTGCTGTTTGTCTGTTATGTACAAACAGGATAAGTTAATCCAAGTTTTGAAAACAAGAACATCTTTATTCTATTATCAGGCAGAATCTCAGTTGATTTGGTGTTCTATAGATTGCAAGTTTCAGGGGCGGATCCAGGGATATTTTCTGACAGTCTTCCAAATTATCTTTTTTTATCCATCCTCCATTTTTTGACCATCTTCCGATAGAAAAATTAGATACCCGTCAATGTAAATTTGAAAATCTGACCGTCTTCCGGAAGACCCAGAAGATGGCCTCAATCCGCCCCTGAGTTTCATAGGACAAAATTTTAGTAGAAGCAGCTAGTAAACACTTAAATCATTCATATTAAACATTTTCAAAATTGAATGATTTCAAAAAAGATTCTGTTGGGTTTTTTCCCCTATATACCAGGTGGTCACCATAAATCATGTCCATTATCCAAAGTGGTCACATGTGGGTGGATAAAACCCATGGAGAAAAACTTGGCAGAGCTGATTTACACCTCCTAAAATTAGGATCTCCCCTTGAACGCTTCTGGATTGCCTGAATGTTTGAAAACATTTAACTGAGAAATTGAAAAAGAGCATTTGATTGTTTCATTTATTTATACTCTTAACAGAAGCTCATGTTGTTAAATTGGTTCACACAGTAAAAGCATTGCTTGAGGAAGAAGGGTTTTGGTGGGTGGTTTGGTGTCGTCCAATGATTGAACCAGTTAATTATAACCAGTGTAAACATACCTACTTATCCTGCCTAGTGGTCACTCTGTTGGTCAGGTCATAGGTCCAACTGGGTAGACAGGTCAGACAGGAAGAAACTATAAAATACAACATTTATGAAACAGTCAATCCTTGTCGAGGAACAGAGCAGTACTATGTTCTTGGACACTTCTAGACATTTGGTCCTAGTTTTGAAAAAATATTAATTAATGAGCTTTGTCCAGTGACAGGGGTGGTATATGCACACCCAGTGTGATAATAGAGAATGGTGCAAACACCCTGAGTTTCAGAGAACATTGGAAATTCACACCTCTACTGCCTCTGACATTGCTGCTGAGACTGCAGTGCCCTTTGAATCCCAGGGTGGATGCAAATTTACTTCTCATAAAAAAAACAAAATTAGAAAGAATGCATGTTGAGCTCAAAGAGGCAGTATTTTATACCTTTAAAGCCCTTCCCCACATCCTTTTAAGTGTAATTGATCTAAACACACCAGGGTCGTGTACTTATGATAATAATAATAACAATAATAACTAATTATAGATATTTTGTAAATGTGAAATTTGAATAAACAACAATTATTTTTAAAAAGAGTAAGATGGATAGGAATTATAATACAGGATATTAAGGCTACTGCTATGTTAACGAGACTGCTGATTAAAACAGACTGAACAGCAGACCCCATGGGAACACTGCAACCAGACAGCTTCTCTGGCTGGGGTGACCAGGGCAGAATAATGCAGTCAAAACTTAATGTATAACTTCTTAATGAAGTCAAGTTGCCCTTCCCTGCCCATGTTAATGGGATTTAGAATCTGTCTGGAGTGAGAATGAATCCAATAAGCTCTGTTTTAGAGGTCAGAGTAAATTTTCTCCATAATTGGGCTTCCAATAATTTCTTTCATTACAGGTATTGATTCTTGAACTATTACATCAAGTTGCTTGCAGTGACTAATTATCTCAGATGGACCATAACTAGGAATATGTATGCTTCATATAACAATGACCCAAACTACATTCAGATCAGTTTTCACGTATATTGTATTTTTTGAAGTATTACAGGTATTGATTCTTGAACTGTTACATCAAGTTGCTTGCAGTGACTAATTATCTCAGATGGACCATAACTAGGAATATGTATGCTTCATATAACAATAACTCAAACTTCATTTAGATCAGTTTCATGTATTTTATGAAGTATAACAGGTATTGATTCTTGAACTATATTATATCAAGTTGCTTGCAATGACTAATTACCTTGGATGGATCATGTAACAATAACCCAAGCTTCATCCGGATCAGTGCCATGTATTCTATTAAGTATTTTAGTACTACACTATACTTTCAACAGAAAGTAGACATGTTGATTGCAATACCCCAGTGCCTCATGGGGTCTTATAGATCCCATTCTCATACCTAGATCCATCTGGCAGATTCGACCCATCTCTGAAGGGATTATCAATAAATTGTATTCAATTTAAGTGGCTTAGATGTCTGGCACGCCTACTGAAGCTGCTAAACGATAGTGAACTACCCCCAAACTGCTTCAGTAGGCATGCCAGACATCACAGCCACTTAAGCTGCATATAATTTAGAGAGAAACTCCTCGGAGATGGATCGATTCTGCTAGATCGATCTAGGTATGGGAATGGGGTCATAGCAAAATTACTCACTTTATTGCCAATCAAGAATAGTTTCAGTGTAATAAGGCAAATTCAAGGTTTTGGTGTGGGTGGGGGTGGGGGAGTCATGCCCTTCTCTTAACTTCAGAAGCAATCACTTTGCCCTGCTCCGCCCCCCAGAAAAATAAAAAATAAAAACTGTAAAGAGAAAAATGAGATTAATCAAACATTTTCCTCTAGCCATATAAATTACAGCAAAAATGTGCTCATTTGCTATTTAATAATTGTTGTAAGATTCTTTCATTTTTATAACATAATAAATATGTATAATACTCCCCTTCTTTAGCAAAAAACGGGAACCTCAAATGAAGTTAGTCATGAATTGAACATGACCAGACATTTCTGGCAGGGGTTTTAACCAGGTTCATGAAATGAACACGACCAGCCATATTTCTGGCAGGGGTTTTAGCCAGGTTTATGAAATGAACACGCCCAGACATATTTCTGGCTGGGGTTTTAACAAGTTCATGAAGTGAACATGACCAGACATATTTCTGGCAGGGGTTTTAATCAGGTTCATGAAGTGAACACGACCAGACATATTTCTGGCAGGGGTTTTAACCAGCCTCCAATTATTTCAGGCAGTAGTATTGATGTATTTCATCAAATTACAGGGCATGATCGCATTATCATGGAGATTTAATCCAGGAGAAATGTGGCTGATTGCCCTGGTCCAAGAGATACAGTATTTCTGCAAGCAGGCATGAATGATTTTATTTCTTAGCAATGGTGTATCATGTTATCATGGTAGGCAGTGGTGGATTTATGGAGGACCCCCCAGGACCCCCCCCTCCCTGACCCCTCCTTTGAATTCTGAAAGAAATCACACCAATGGTCCCCTCTTGAAATTAGAATTTTGACTAGCTAAATTATAGTTATAAACAGTACCAAATTGCACTTTGTCCCCTAAAAAATACCAAAAAAATTCAGTGAGTCCCAAACTCCACGCCAAAGGGGGGGGGGCTTTGCATCAGCAGCCTGTCATTCCTTAACCCCCCCCCCCAAACAACCCTGGATTTACTCCTGCTAGGGTTCTGAACATGGAATGGGGAGTGGCTAGATTTCTTAATGTATAACAGCAAAACATTTTATGCCTGATGTGATGAATGATAAATTGTTCGTAAAATTGTAAAAATTTTAAGCCAGAACAGGTTCCCTTTCTCCATTGCTAATAATTACTAAGGTTGGTTTGGACAGCTTTTAGTTCCAACATAAGAAAAAGACATAAAAAATTGTCAAACCTCTTTTAAAAAAAAAAAATGCAAGACTTGAATGAAAATTCTAGAAATCATGTCTTCTTTCTGGACATCATAGAAGTATTCAGAGAGCTCCCAGATTTTGATTTCAAACTTGAGTAGCTATATATCCATCATTCTAGGAAATGCTGTGGGCAGGCATATATACTACAAACTAAATGTAGAATACAATGTCTGATTAGTAAGCAGCAATAGATCAGGAATGATTCAACACTAAAATGCAATACCAGACTAGTTGGATATTTTTGTGTGCTTTATATCTGAGGTAATCTTTTATATGGGATTTCAGTGTGAAAAATGTAAGGTGCAAAAAAAAAAAAAAAAAAAAAATGAGGGTGCCAGTATACTGCAGGGCTTTAAATTAATATAATAGGTTTACACAGGAGTGAAATTTAGACCATAATCAGTCCAACTTTACTTGTCTGAGCACACCTGAATATTTCCTACATTCAGATAGGAAAAAAAATGTGTAGGTTCAGCACTTCAGACAATCCTTCAATTGGTATCACTTTAGGCAGCACTAACAAGTGTTTTACAATGAAAAGGTTCTCACCAAAGATTAGTTCTGAATGAGGCAGTGCTGCATAGAGTGCCATTTTGTGTGATCGATAGCCTGACTCATTTCTGGAAGACAGACCAAAAATAAAAAAACAAAACCATCCATGTGATTTAACATTCAAGGCAATATGCATATTGTAGAAGAGCTGGCAATAAATGCTGTGAAAGCCTATAAAAGGATAGCAACTTTGTAATTCACAGGAAAATTGCTCAGAGGGGAGAAGAATTGCAAAAACTGCGTATTTGATTAAGTCTTTTTATGAATGCTGTTCATTTAAGAGTGCTAATGTATCCCCACTGTCACATCCACTGAGGCCAGATGGGTGAAGTGTGGTATATACACCATAGTATGTACTTGTTCAGTGGCAGAATTAAGGGGGGGACATGTCAGGGTGGTCCTGACTCCCCCCCCCCCCCCCCCCCTTCGGTTTCTGGAAAAAAATCACACCAGTATTCCCCTCTCTATGATATTAGAATTTTGAAGATCTGAATCATAGCTCTAAACTGCACCAAATGGCACTGTTTGCCCTCCAAAACACCAAACCCCACACGAAGGGGGCAAGGGTCAGCTTCACATCCGATGTCTGTCATTCTTTAAAAACTAGACCCTTCTCTTCAAACAATCTTGGATCTGCCCCTGCTATTTGGACTATGGTTGGTCCTCAAAAGCTTTTGTCAGCATTCGTTAGATGCATTTCTACTAGTAAATGTGCAGTATTCCAACAAATCTTCCCCTTCTGCCCATTCCCCTCCTCCTACAGCAGAAATTCTGGATTGACCAGATGAAATATTTTTCAAAAAAAGCAAGCTAGGAGAAGAGGGGACAGAGAATGTTATTGATCTGCTAAATAAATGTATAGTTTTTCTCTATAGATATATGGTAATTGCTTGATAAATTAAAAAAAATTAATAAACATTGTTTTGAAATGATGGTAAAAAATATAATTATAAAAACCAAAGTTATTGTAGTTCTTACAGACATTTCATTTTTTTTTTCTTTTTTGCAAATAAAAATTGCAAGCCTTGGAAAAAAAAGGTATGATAATTGTAACAATAAAGTTCGAAACGTTCGAAATTTTTGAGAAATTACCATAGTCAGTGCAAAACCTGTTTACCTCAGTGAGTGTTATAAACTTATGGAACCCAGGCAGCAGAGGATAAATTTCTTTATGGATACAGTCCATCTATCAGTAATTGGTGTTATATTAGGTTTCTGACTCATTCAAAATCAGCTGGAATTCTTATTAGATAGAAGGCTCTCTCCACACTTTTTACCCTGAGTTTCATACGTAAGTTCCTTGAAACTCTCCCCTCTACTGTCAACATATACTTCTGTTTTGCTGGAAATGGCAAAGATTTGCTGACATAAGAGTAAGTTTCCAGTTACCTTTGATGCTTTTGAGTTACGGGGCCCTGGGCTACACTAAGGGAGCATTCAGATAGACACTTATACAAGTTTGTCCGGCCCAACTCTGACTGGGCTCTCATTTAGTGCAATCATCTTAACTGAAAGACACCTCCTCGAGCACCTTAATTGTTGAAAGTTAATTACCCCCTTGCTGCTTCAGGAGGCGTGACAGACAGTTAAGCTGATTCCACTAATTGTACCTGGCGAGAACCCCCCCCCCCCCTCCCCGCGGAGGTAGACTGACCCAACTAATATGTGTCTATATGTATTGGATGTAAAATCCAGAAGTCCCTGAAAACTCCCCTCTCTACAGTCAGCATATATGCCTCTGTTTTACTGGAAATGCCAAAGTTTGGTGACATCCGAGGTGAATTTCCAGTAACCTTTGAAATCCGGGGTGCACCAGGCTGATGAAGGTATGGTTTCTGTTCAATACACAAACAGCCAGACTTTCCTATAAAGTTTAGTTCAATACACCCTGGAGCTCAGAGATTATTGAAAACTCCAGCAATTTCAAAGGGGGTGGAATATTTTCCTGAAAAAGTGGTTCTGTTATAGTGAAACCTTCATGTACATAGATAACAAAATTTGCCCAAAGGGGACTTTTTACTGTTTCCTGGCAAAAAAGCCCCCCTTCAAGCTATATACAGGCCTGATCCCAGTAACAACTGAGACAAGCTGATAATTGACTTCAGTTTCCAGTAATTTCTGAAATTTGGGACATGTTCAAATGACATCAGTGCCGGTTTTGTGGAGAGTTGATCATTTTTCAGTTTTTAACAAAATGTATTGATTTATCTTAATGCAAGCTAGTGTTCCCAAGTGTTATGAAGACATAAAAGCTGGATTCCTTTTCTTTTCAACATCAGCCCAGGTGAATGGCTAATGGATCTGTATTAACCAATTATTTTTGGTCTATTAAGTTCTGGAATTGCTGTGAATCAGGGCGAATTCCTGTAGACACTTCAATAAACTCCTGCACCAGGTGAAGTCCAGATTTAATGAAATCTCCAGTTTATTGTGCTTCAGCTGTGGATAACCAGCTTTTCCAGTACTGGAGTCTTTCTATTTTTAGATTTGAGATTATTTTAAATCGGCTTAAATGTCACAGGATACCTCACTGAAATGTAAGTTCCCTGTGATTTTGAGGTAACCAAGATATATAATTGTCTATTTAATTGAACAGGTGCACAGGAGGTGGTGTCTTAAGGAGAGAGGATGTACCATAAACATAATAGAGAATAATTGCTATTGAGGAAAAACTTGCTAACATTATATAAATAGAAAAATAAATAAAAGGAGCTGTGATATGAAATATGGAAAACAGTTTTATCTGAGAGAATGTTACCTAAGGCCGCAGACAGAAGAGAGAAGTATTCAGTTTGGAAAACATGAAATTAAGATTATTTCAAGATATACAGCACCTGTTATCCCTTGTAGTCACCTAAACTTTGTAATTCAGAAATTCCATAGTCACTTAATACAATTTTAGACTTCCAGGGAAATATTGGCGCTGAGTTAAATCTTTTGACTGATGGATCAGAAATTTTCACATATTTTTAAAACCACATTATTGTAAATTCATTGAAATACTTATCTGTCAGAGGATTTATAAGGAAACACCTGATGTCACCTATTAATCTACTTTTTTGTAATGAATAACTGTAATTTTATAAAATCAGGGATGACTTGTCGAAAATGATATTAGCATTTGATATTGTAGGTTAAATTTCTACGCCAGTGGAGCAGGGATAGCTGTCATGTTCCTAGATATTCATGAAAATAAAAACATTTAAACTTAGATTGATGATAAAAAGAAGTACTTTCCAAGCATCTATATCAAATTTAGTAAACCCCAGCGATTGCGGCAATCCTTTCATTTCCTACTTCATGGAAAATTGCAATGTTGCCAAGATTTCTATTTCCCTTTTTACAAGCCCGAGGGAAGGAAGAATGAAGGGGAAATTGATGATAATTTCACTTTCAATCATAAAAAAAAATATATGTGATCCCCTCCAGTGTATTGGCTGATAGTCAAAATGGCGCAGCTTCAAGTTTTATCGGGTCTTAAGATTGACCTGGTTCACAATTTGAAAACAACTTAAGGCAAAAATGGGTCTCATCAAAGACTTTTATGAATTTTATCTGATAATTTAGTTACATTGTGCACAGAATGCAAAAAGCTGGTTTCCTCTTTGTGTTTTTCCCCCTTAACTTGCTCAAATTGTGTTTGTCAAATGACAATGTTTTTCACTCTCAGTGGTTAAAGTCCAATTAGGTTTGTCTACTACATTTATCGTTAGGATATCACTAGCAAAATGTTTCTAGATTCAGTTAGCTTAATGTAATCTTTGACAATCTAAAGTTTTGCAGTCTAAAGCAAGCTGAAAAAAACTTAGTTTGACTTTATCTAAGACTGGGTTCCCATGCCTAGATCAATCCATCTGGATCGGTCTAACTCCCAGTAGAGTGTCACTGAATTGCTATTAGCTTAACCGGCCTAAATGTCTGTCACACCTACCGAATCAGCTAGGGTAAAGATTATTACTCCCTAACAGCTTTACTAGGTGTGACAGACATTTAAGCTGGTTAGGTTGATAGCAATTTAGTGAGACTCCACAGGGAGATAGATCGATCCAAGTATCAGTGGGAATGGCCCCTAAAACAGACCTTACTTGGCACACGTGACAGTGTATCAAGAAGCAATTAAGAGTCTCAGCTAACACAACATACACTGTGTATACTGCATGTTATAGATTGTTTGATCATGAAGATAAAAGAAATAAAGCTGAAAAAGTTTCTGCTATCAGTGTCTACCCCTACAAACATGCTTGAGTGAGCGCGCGCGCACACACACACACACACACACACACCTTTCACTCCTATAAAATCTAGGACAAGTCACTGGTATATATTATGTAAGATGCTTTCACATGAAACCTGTATAGGCTGAAAACAGTCATTTTCAGTTTGGCATCTTCAGCAACAGGGTATAGCCAAGGTCACGAGAAGAAAGACGCAATTTAAAGACAATGAGATGGTTCAGCGATACAAACTAATTGCTGTGCTCTGTCATGTTTTATCAGGACTTGCGTGAGATAAGCATAACACAGATCTTCTTAACAGCTTTTGTGCTGTACTTAACACATTGCGGCCTGCCACAGATGTGATTTATATCAGCAATTAGTGCGCTAGCTGTAATAACCCTTCCAAACCCTGATTCTAAGAGGTCACCAGAAACTCACCTCTCAACTGGCAGCTTGTCTCTGTGACATAGAACTAAGAACAAAGAGTTTCTGGTGACTTCTGATCTTGCCACTGCCGCTGCTTCTAAAGCACCTGTTAAGAAATAAATGTATATGGACTGAAGAGAACATTTTATTTATTATTGATATTTTGATAAAGTGTGAAATCGCAGGTCTGAACGGTGATATTTATGTATCATTCAATGGAAACCTACTCTGTAATAATTTGCAATTGTGTAAAGTTGCATTTAGATACATTCAGTGCAAAATCTCAGGAATAAATATAAATATCATTATTAATATCATTATTATTATTATTATTATTATTATTATTATTATTATTATTATTATTATAGTGGAAAATTAGGAAGGCTAATTTAGAGATCATAAGTTATCGTGCATGAAGTGATATTTTTGGTCAAAGTCTCATCACACCTTACTTTTGTTTATTAAAGAAGGACTTATTTGTTAGGTGTGTAAGAATAAGTTGTCATGTACAAAAAGTGTACAAAACATTTTCGTGATTATACACATGTAAACATTTTTCTTTGAAGATGGTCTTTTGCTTATTTACAGTATAGCTCATCTTTCCACTTGACTTTAATCTTTAACTAACACATTTTAATTTACTTTTTTCCAGCAACACAGTATAGTCCACAGGAAGGGACAACTTGGTGACATCAAGCCCCGAAAACTGTCCTTCAAGAGCGTCTCCAACTGCGTGTTGAGACTCATGCGCTACATCAAGTTTCGTGCGGAGATCCCGTTCTCCAATGTCCTGTCTGCCCAACATGATGACCATAAGATTAGTATGGTAAGTAAAAATTGGAGATGTAATTCCTCGTTTTGTTGTCTGAGGTTGAAACTACAGTTCGTAAATGTTGATAATAACTTCTTGAATAGAATATAATACTGAAAAAGTGATTATGTGTGATCAGCATTAATTTAAATGGTGTAGGTTTTGTCTAAGGATATAATTGTAAGCTAGTTATGTCACGATTTAAACATTATTTTGGCCAATTTCAACATTGTTGCAAAAATTAAGATTATGCTGGAGATTTATTTACTAGGCAGTAGATGTGGATAAGATTAATAATGAAAAATAAGATTAGATAAAAAAAGGAAATTTGGTCTAAGAGCTTATTAGGGATCACTGTGAAAAAGATATATGAAATTGGAAATAATTTGGTTATGCCGACTTATTTTGCAATTATTGACATTAAGAGCTGTGAGATAATGGAATGAAGTTTTCTCTTGTCTAACGATCAGTGCATTGATTTTCTTTTGAAAATATAATAAAAGGTAATTTTCAGTGAAGATTTTTTTTTCAAAAATGGGTTGTTTTATTGACTCATGTATATCCTGTGTACTGTCTTACATACCAGTAGATCATGTATTTTTAGAGCAGCAAATCTAAAAAAAAGAACGCCAGAGGTGGAATTGGGGCTGTCTATTATCTTCTAGCAGTGTTGGGCATCAGACTTTTCTCAAATGGACACTTTCTTTAATTGAGTAAAATGGTTGATTTGATCACAGATGATTAACCTACACATATTTCCAGCTGAAATAGTGGGGACTCACCGGACTGCATCTAACTTTTTGGCAATTTTTGAATGTATTGCACTGTATTATGTTGTTGCACATACCCATTTTCCATTCCAAAGTTTTGGACCAAATTAATTTAAGATTATTTTATTGTTATTACCATACAAACACACACATGCGATAATAATAATTAAAAATAAAAGTGCACAACAGTCCTGATTTTTCATCCATTTCTCCCAAATAGACAGAAATAGACTTAATGCCTCAGACAACCTTTCTCTTCTTCCTTCATGATCCCTGGCCAAGGTAAAACAATACATCTGTGCTGGTTCTGACTACATCTATCTGGTGCTTGACATTTCATCCTGCAGTAATTGCCACCTAACTAGCTTGGCAGGGGAGGAACAGATTGGTCTGCTGGTATATGGGGCTTGACCTTACAGCTGGACCTCACAGGTTGCGTAGAGGGGGGGAGGGGGGTTGGAGGGGGGTCTAGCTAGATAACTCCATGTCCCCCCCCCTCCCTTTTTTTTTTTTTTTTTGTTCTTAAGATTGTTATGGGTCATGTCATTGGTAGATTTTCATACATAAAACTTTTTGCTGTAAAGAAAGACGACCACACATGGCAAAAAGGATATGGGGTGGGAGGGGAGAGATTAATTGAGTCAGTTGATATAGGCTGGCTGATAGTAAGGCTAGGGGAAGTATTCATACTATTCATATATGTAAAAAGAACTGGTGTAAGTTTACCTCAAAGGAGGGTGTTGGATAGGTCAGAGAGGATATTGCAATTTTTCCAGAGGGATCCATACTTTAATTGAAGGCAACCTTTGTCTTTACAAAACGTATACGCATAGCTTCTTCACTTTTAAACTTTTTGCAGTGGTCCTGATAACAATCAGACTACAGTGATTTACCTCTCATTTCTCTCTCTTGTGCTAAGACACATTCATTTAGTTCCATGTAATGGCATTTCTGTCCTTACCTGTTAAGTGAGAATTCACAACCTTTTACACAAATCCACAGTCACGTTATTTTGCAATTTTCTGACAAATTAAGTACTTAGAAAATTAGTTTTTGAATGTCACAATTGCTTTTTAAGTTGCATAATCTAATAACTCATTCAGACATCCATACAACATGCACTTGTCATGTTGAAGATTTCTGATATTGGTGATGTCTGGGAACCTCATACCATCTGCAGATTTATAGATTTCTTGCTGATTTTTATCTCTCGTGGCTCAGGCAGGATATTGAATGGATTTCCAATTTCAACATTTTGATCTAAGTTTCCCATCCATTTTAATTTGTCATTCATATCTGAGTTTCATCAGCAATAAATCCCTGTGTAATTTTGATTTTGTCACTTCTCGTTCAGCTTAATTAACATACAGTATGTACTGGGAAATAGCAAAGACAAATAGATGTCTTGATAAATTTTTTCAGTTCTGATACTATACATTAGCACTGGTACAAACTATTAATAAATCAGGCCCGTAGCCAGCAATTTCAAAAGGGGGGTTCTTTTTCTGAAAAAGTGGACCTTTTCCCATAAAAACTTCATGTACCTAGATCAAATTTTACCCAGAGTGGACCTTTTCCCGGCAAAAGGGGCGGTTCTTTCGAACCCCCCGAACCCCCCTGGCTACGGGCCTGTAAATTATAGTAAAACCAAGATGTGTAACAAGCCTGTAGCCAGCAATTTCATTTAAATTAAAAGGAGTCTTTTTCTGAAAAGTCAGTTTTTTACCATGAATCCTTCATGTACCTAGATTAAATTTTGCCCTGCATGGAGCTTTTCCCAGCAAAAAGGGTGGTTGGTTCAAATCCCCATGTTGCTGTTTATGATATTGAAAGCATACTTAATATATCTGTTAAAATTCTTATTCATTTGATTGTATGTTTACATATTCCAGGGCAGCATTGCTGACAAGTTAAGAAGGCCCATCATGAACAAGAGGTAAGAGACAGTGGCTTGCTTGGTGTTGCCCCCCCCCCCCACTTCTTCCCTCACTGCCACCATCTCCTTCACTCCCTTTCACAAATTTATCTTGTCATGTCACAAGATATGAATTGATTTAAATGGAAAATTATAAGAAATGAAATATAATATTATGTTTTGTACGCTGATTAAGCAACAAATGGAATTGTTGTAAAATTTTGCCAAATTTCCTTGGAAGAAGCTCTGTGGGAAGATGGTTAACTGGTAGAGAGGCAGAGCACTAAGGGTTTTCACTAAAAACAACTGAAAGTCTGTTCTAATTTTGAGACTGACATTTTAGTCTTCTTTCAACCAAAATAAATCACTAGTACTTTCATCTACTCTTCCGAGTTGAAACCTTGAACCTGTTTTATAAAAAGAAGGAAATGGAAAGAAATGGCAAAATTATTATGTTTTAGACCAATAATTACTTAACTTCACTGTACAAAAAATTTAAGTTTGTTTGTGAAGCTGGGGAATTATATTGTACATGATATATTTCCTTGGTGAAACCAACCTCTATAACACAAATCTCACACATACGTCTTAGAAGTATTAACTGGCAAGATAACTGGTGGCAAATTTGCACTCCATTTCTTCCTGATTTACAAAATCAACCGGAAAATAGCTAAGCTTAGGTTAAGGATCCTTGTTTACCTTCTCGGGTACGTTTCCCAGTATAACAGCTATAGATATGAATACCTTGAAAAAGGATTTTGACCTAGGTGGAAAAACACACATCGTCTCAAATAACCTGTTTAATCTTTGAGGCATGTGGTATTTTTCATGATTTAGAGGCAGCTTTACCTTAATCTTGTGCTATTACCTGGGGTTTATCTGAAACCAGGTGGGTGTTTACCTGGAAAGTGATGGTGCTATGCCAGATATTAAAAGCATAGGGACTAAATATTGTCTTGATATATCTGAGTAAATGTATGTGTACAGGATGACTTGACAAAAGGATTATGATCATTGCATCTTTAATAGTTTTCAGTTGGTGCTCAGTCATGATCAACTGTGCATGACTCATACCTTGAAAGTGTAATGTGCAAATTGATTTAGTGTATTTGTAAGAAATGTCCTCAGTCAGTTTTACATTTACAGTATATATATATAGTTGCAACTGAGACTATCCACGTTTGAAAATTATTTATGTATGTTATGTAGCATTATTTAATTATATATATCTGTATAGGTGTTTGTATACACATGAATGCCTATATGTACAGTACATGTATGTGTAAACAGATTACTTATGTACAAACAGGCTTTCAGGCTTTAATTTATAAGGATGGACTCCCATAAGGCAATTGTCTCACAAAGTGTAACAAAAATTCTTCATTTTGTGTAGCATTTTACTGGCACCCATAGACACTACATGTAGATTCTTGTATAATGGTTGACAAATCCTTGCTCGGTGAGCAATTTTATATCATGTTATTTACTATTTTCATTTCTTTAACAACAGTCAGTACATGCATATATGTGTATATATTTCCAGACACTCACCGGAGTCCAGTCACAACAGAGTGAACAGGTACTTGAAACAGGCCATCTTTGCCAGAAGTATGGAGAGGGAGAAGTCTGAACATGTCAACTTTTTCACACTCAGGTTCCGTAAACCAGAAAAAGAGAGACAGGTAACAAGTTCTGTTTGTGCCTAAGGGCCCATTGCCAATGAAACTATGTTCTACATAGAGCAATCCAGGATTCTTGTTGAATGCAATTGGATCTACAGATTAACATACCTCCTGGTGTTGAGTAGAATACAGAAAAGCTGGTGATTATAGGAGTATGTTGGATCAAAGAGGAGGCTTGTTAATCTGTTTATCTGACTGCATTCAGCTAGAGTCCTCCAGAGTTGGATTCATCTATGTAGGACAATTTTTCATTGGGAATGAGCCCTAGGAACTATCTTTTGTAGCTAAGATCGCATTCACAACGAGTTGAGCCAGGCTTTACAAATCCTGGAACTAAATATGGCAGACGTACATGAAAGAAAAACCGCCTAATCTTTTAATAGTCTCTCTGCCTCTCACACGCCTCCCCATGCGTCGTCCCTGATATGTCATTAAATTTCAGCTCCATTGGGATGACACATGTGGAGGCGTGTGAGAGGCTCAACTCGTTGTGAATGCGATCTAAGGAAAATATATTGCTGTGCCAAGCCAGACAAAAATAAGTTGATTAATTAGTCGTGATCAGCTCTTTGTAAACAGCTCTTGTAGATGATTTTTTTCAAAAATAATATGTCTAGCAAGATATGTGCACCATGTTTATTGGCATTTCACTGCATGGCATCAATAGATACTACCAGTAGATTTTTGTCTAATGGTTCTCAAAATATTGCTCTTTTATATTAATTTATTAGATATTTTTTTAATTTCTTGAACAACAGTATCAGCTGATGAAGGATGTCTCCTTCGGCACCAGTCTCCTCTGTGCTCTGATAGTGTTGGTGTGTGTATCTGCTGTACAACTTATCCTTCTGCCAAGGTGAGTGATGTAGTGGATTGCGGTTGTGGTGAAATTGTGGCACAATATTGTGACACCAGTCTCAATTGTGGTAGTTGAGATCATGAGAGAATGTTGGAGAGTGGCAAAATAAAAGATGGCTTTTTGGTGACTTGGACTTGTTATTGTTGTACTTCAGTGTAAGACCATCTTGGCTTAAAATATAACAAGTACCTCTATGTTCTTGTCTTCGAACAACCACATGCTATTGTAAATTTAAACTTCAAAAATTAATTTATATAGTCCTTAAAATATTTTAGTCCAAATTCTCTAGAAGTTTGTGACAAGGTGACTGATATACATGTATATTGTAATACTATAAAGATTTGACTAATGCTATATATACATGTTCATCCACTCATTTATGTTCACTCATTTATTTATTTATTTATTTATTTATTTATTTATTTATTTATTCATTTATTTCAGGACCCTGATGCTGCTGCTATTATTCCTGTTGACATTCATGTGGCTGTCCATACTGCTCATACTCATCCTGGGTGCCAAACTTAAGGTGAGAATCAGATATAAAAAATTGAAATGAATAAATAAAATTCCTGCATACTTTTGCAACATGTGGGAGCCTTCATATTACATAGACAATCAGCAGATCAATTTGTAAAATTTGCAATTTCATCAACATGGTTCTCAAGTCAGAATACTCATGGATAATGTGCAAAATTCTTTATATTCTATGTACATGTATATTCCAGTGTATTCCATTTGATCTCCGTCAAAAGCCACGTGCTCGCCTTGCAGTTATTATAGTCAGTATTATACTCATTTACGCAGCTGCTCAAGTCAATATAGTAAGTACAGCATAAAAACTATGTCTGCTGAAGTGAGGTACATTTTAAAAGTAACAATTGTAGTTGTCTTCATTCGATCACTGTCATGATGTGTAATGTACATGAACTAGTTAAATAGTTTGTAAACACATATATGTATGTGCAGCATGCACTGGTCAAGTGTGACATTGATAGAATACATATTTAATTTAGTGAAATTGCCTTCCAGTTTTTCTGTGAAGGAGGTATTCACACAGGGGAGCTCCAGCGCTCCATCATCAGTGCAGCAGACGACCATCTCCACTGTGAGTTGCCGCCATATTTCTACCTGGCGGCCATGATGTGTTTCCTGACAGTGGCATTATTTCTGAACCTCTCCGCCCTGGTGAAGTTCGCCATGCTGCTTATAATGGTGGCCACATTTAGTATTGTGATGCATTTTACACACGTATCGATATTTCATCAGTATGACGATGACACAGGGTGAGATATCTCATATTATATTCTTATTATACAATGTAAGTCATCTTTATACAGGTTTGTAGTTGCTTATTAACCACAAACCACACAAACAATATGCCTGACTACTCTTGCATAACACTGTAAAAGTAAATTCAGTGTAAAATGAGAGTGTACAAATGCCATAATGTATGTTGCATGAAATTGCAGTACTTGATTATCCCCAGTTAAATTCTCTATTCCAGGCAGTATATTCCCACCAATGTAGTTGGGGTCATTGTCCTCATTCACTTTGCTCTAGCCCTGTTTGTACACGGACGTCAAGATGAGTGGACACACAGGATGGACTACCTGTGGAAAACCCAGGTAAACAACCACCTGCTGTCTTGCATATACCAGAGGACGGTTTTACTGCAGAGATTGAATATGAAATTTGGTCTAAAATACTTCAGTTAATGAAAAACCCTTGGTAGCTCACTAAAATAAACTGAAGATTTGTTAAAAACATGAGTTGTTTCTTTTAGTATATAGAAGATAAAAGAAAAATATTTCATGCCTTGGATCATTATTTGTTTATTTATTTTATTTCATTGCTTTTTTTTTACCCACAGTGGATAAATGAGATTCAAGGGAAATGGATACTCATAATGTAATAAAAAACAAATAGTTGTCTTAAAAAGTTCAGACATTAGTACTGCACAGTGAATTCATACTTCCAGTTGAAATTTAAAAATGAATTAAATGCATGAATGTGCACCACTCTGGAAAGTTAAACACTGTTTTTCTGCTGAAATATTATGTCTTCAATTCAATTTCCAGGCAACCGAGGAAAAGATAGAAATGACGGAGCTGCAGAATAACAACCGTAGAATCCTGTGTAATCTGCTCCCGGCTCATGTGGCAGCACACTTCCTGGACAAGAAATACACCAGTAATATGGTACGAAAAATAAGATGAAATAGGAGCAAAATTTAAGCATTTTTTTTCTTTTAACAAATTTAGTTGAAATGTTTGTCCAGCATTGAAATACAGAGTGAACCTGTCACAAAAAATGCACAAACTGCTAAGATATTTCAGACAGTCACATAAGTTGTCGTGTAAAGTTACGATCTATTCATTCATAATGCTTAACATGTCACTTAGTTTTTTTTTTTTTTTTTTTTTTTTTTTTTTTGTCTCAGGTAATAATTCAGGCAGCAGCCAGTTGCCTCCTATTTAAATACCTTCAGACAAATATCTAAGTTAATTCAGTTTCCACAGATAATTAATAACAATTATAGTACAATGTTAATGTAATCTTATATTTTAGGAGCTATACAGTCAACAGTATGCCAAAGTGGGGGTGATGTTTGCCTCTATTCCAAACTTTGCTGGGTTTTACATGGAACTGGATGCAAACAACCAGGGAATAGAGTGTCTACGTGTTCTGAATGAGATTATATTTGATTTTGATGAGGTGAGCTGCCTTGGATCAGATTGTTTATGGTGACTTTATCAGGTTTTAGAATATAATAATGATAACTTTTTAAGAAAGTTATGTCTTAAATAGTATTGTGTTACCACAACGAGCCTTATGTTGGAATTTTTGTGGTATTGAAGTACATGAAACCTTCAAAGCCCTTATTCATATTCTCATATTTGGAATTTGATAAAAATCTACATGTACATGCATCTATTATGTCTACATTCCAGCACCTTCATCAAATCCCTCAAGATTTATTAATTTATTGTGATATAAGAAATAAAATAAAAAAAAAACATATCTATATATCTTCCAGTGCCTTCACAACCCTCAGTTCTATGCTGTGGACAAGATCAAGACTATTGGCTCCACCTATATGGCCGCAGTGGGTCTTATGCCAGATTCTATCATTCAGGTACAGTGTTGCTTACAATAGCTAGTCTCTGCTTTGGAAGACAGATATTTAAACCAGCACATATTCTCTCTTATACATATTTATAAGGTCATATGTTATGTTCATAATGATGGAGTTTCAACAAGATGGGAGAAGGGGATTTTCTTGAAATAATAGAAATTTGGGCTGTTTTTAACATGACAAAATGTTTGAAAAAATGTTACAATTTGGATTGGGTTTCTCACCTGATGGGGATGTACATGTATGGGGTGACATCTGACATTTTTAATTTTGAAAAGGGGGTACATGCATGTAGGGGATGGCAGCTAGGCCCCTTAATCCCCCTCCACACACAAACACACATATGCGCGCGTGCGCACACACACACACACACACACACACACACACACACACACTGGATACATTACATAGATGTATTTGTTAAAATTTTTCAGACATTTGTTTATATGTATTGCAGGACACAGAAGAGTCAGTGACAGCCAACCTGACCATCTTGGTCGAGTTCATCTTTGATCTGAAACATAAGCTCAAAGTGATCAATGAAAACTCCTACAATAATTTTATGCTTAAAGTTGGTAAGTTTAGGGATGAGATCCTGGCTGATTCTGACTGTTTGGGAGCCAAAAATATCATTAGCCCAGGAGGTCCCCTGGACCCCACGCCGTATTTTCTGACTTTTTCACTAAATGACAGTCTCACCCCTGTAAGTTTGAACTGAAGTTACAATAACAACACATTTATGTAAATGTTATAATATGTATGTGTGTGTGTATATATATAAAACATATATATATATTATAACATTTACATAATATGTATATATAAACAGTACTGACATTACCACTTTAACTTTTAGGTGTGAATGTTGGTCCTGTAGTAGCTGGGGTTATAGGTGCCAAGAAACCCCAGTTTGATATCTGGGGCAATACAGTCAATGTTGCCAGTAGAATGGAAAGTACTGGAGAAATGGACCACATACAAGTGGGTTGGCAATGAATGCTTTTATTTTTTGTAAAAATAGGCAATAATATAACTTCAATTTTAGTTAACTTTCTGCCATAACAATCAAAGGATTGCCTTAAACTGATGTTGAGTTGATGTACAGCCTATGTTTTGCATCAGCGTGTGGCTTTTACATGAATCTGGATTTTTCTTGGCAATCCTCACCAATGATATTGTATTAAAATTTAATAATTGGACCCATGTAGTCTAAGTAATTATTGAGAAATCAAGTACAGTTCACGCAATATATTTTTTTAATTGATGTTTACATCCTTGGAATTGTAGAAAAAATATTTATTTCAATTCAGGTTACAGAGGATATTTTCCAAGCTCTGAAAAACCATTATGACTTCAAAACCCGTGGTGCCATTAATGTAAAAGGCAAGGGGATCATGACGACCTACTTTCTTCTTGGTCGTAAAGATGACGGCATATTGAACACCTCCCCACCAGGGGGCAGCACACCAGTCATGCCTGTAGGACTGCCCACGCCACCGGTGACACCTACAGGAAATCCACTGCTCAGTCGCTTTCGTAATCGGGATGGGAAGAAGCAAGAGAGACCACCTTCTGTTGAATCAAAGCAAAGTTTGCAGAGTTTGTTGAGATCCAAAGCTCATGCTTTGCAAAGTCATTCTCGGCCCAGTAGCTTTCATGAAGTGGCCAATTATCAGTCAAGCACTCCTCTCCTTTCTGAGGTAATTAAAGAATCTCCATCAGTATCAGCAAAGTTGCCCAATCATGGTGCTACACCAGCGACATCCCCACCTGTGGAATCAGTATCTGGTAATCCGCCTTCATCCCCTCCCTCCACGGGAAGTTTGAGCAAGAGGCGGCTGCAGGCAGGCGTTGGATCAGATTCCAAGGAAAACATCAACAAGTTTCGGAAGTCAAGTGGCTCCTCTCTGCCTGCACCAAAACCCGACACCTCGCGAACAACCTCTCCTGAACTGCCTGCCTACCACTTCAGGAATGTGAAAGGCAATAATATGCCACAGAAGGAACAATTCACTCCTCTAACACAGTCCTTCATTTTAGGCCGTAGTGGGAGGAATGATTATGAGTTAGCCCCACAGGAAGAGGTCCCCATTGACAAAGTTGAGACCAACCCTGAAGAGACCTCCTTGCTCAACACTGTGGATGTCTCCTCGGGAGAGTCGGACACTGAAGCACAGGAAGCACCTGTCATGGCTGAAAGCGTCACCAGACTTCATGCTGTCCCCTTAAAGGCATCCTCCTCTGAAAGACTAAGCAGCTCTGGGATCATAAACACCCATCATCCTTCAGAAAAAATCCCTACCCGCGACCGCAGCTATCCTCAGCTTTCCTTGGAGGCAGTTAAGCAACACGAACGTCACAGCAGTCAAAGTAATTCTCCAACCACACCTATACTGGCATTCATAGATGGACGAAACATGTCACTACAGGCATCTTCGCCAAGTCCTAAGTTGTTTCAGCCCATCCCCCAAGAGGGCCGAGGAGGGCAACAGATGGACAGTCCCAGGTTTGAGGGCGGTAGGGGAAGCAGGAATGGGGGGCCGTGCAGAGACAGCCCCAAGGGTGACTGGGGTGGAAGAGGAAGTCGAAATGATGGTGGGAGAGGAAGTCGTAATGAGGGAGGAAGAGGGAGCAGGAGTAGCGCCCCTTATAGGGATAGTCCCAGAGGAGCAGATGGAGGAAGTGGACGCGCCAGTCGTGCCACACCTTACAGCAGGGCAAGCCCCCACATTGATACCCCAGGGGCTGGGAGATTAAGCATGATGAACAATGGGCAGAGGACATCCCAGGAGAGTTTAGACGTTGTGGAGTTGCCCCAAGTATGGCAGTACCCAGCAGAGAGAGATAGCCCTGGGATACCCTTGCCACGCACATTACAACCACATAGACCAAAGCCTACCAAGCCTCAGCTGCAGAAGCAGAGATCCTGCCCTGAAACAGCAGCAGGAAAGTTAGTGCCAGTGGTTTCTTCAACAGCAGGAACAAATGCAACAAGCAAAACCCCAGTCATTTTCCCTTCCAATGGTGCACAGAGAGGAGGTGCACCACTCATTCAAGGTTCTTCATCTCAAAAGAGGGAGCCAAAGTTGAGAGCGTCCCCAACAGACCCACTTCAGTCCAGTTCATCTTCATCTCCTCCTACTCTCCCATCACCACCAAAGGACTTACTCTATGATTATCCATCAGATGGAGAAAAAAGTGACAGTGATGTACAACCCTTTGTCACGCCCAACACAGTATCGCACCTAACACATCATTCATCTGATGCTGATAAAAGTGATAGTGATGGAGAGAGCAGTAGCCATGACTATGCAAACTTGCCGCCAGTGCGTCCACCTCGCCCAGGTGCGCCACTGGAGCCAATATATCAGGGATTACCCCATGGTGCTGCTGCAACAGGATCCAACTTTCCTCAAGGTGCTGTCGGTGGGGCACCGGCCACGGAAAATGCCCCACGAGATAAAAAGTGTAGAGCTCAAAAGGGTGCGTCAGGGAGAGAAGCTCACAAAAATAGGGTTGGCAGTCCTGAACGTCCCAAACCATTTTTCCCAGCAGGTGTAGCTGCTGCATCATCATCGTCATCATCAGGAGCTACAGCAGCGCCCCCTCCTCTTCATGCACCGCCATCTTTTCAAGTCAAGCGACGAGGTCGTGTTGGGCTACCACCACGTCACTGTCGAAGTCTTGACTACATCCCAAGCGATCACGAAAGCTCAGCTCCGTCGAGTCCTGGATTGAGTCCCAAACTCCACCACAAATTACCCTCTCCGTCTCAGGTACGCGCCATCTTTGGTGACAATGCCATTAATTTGAGTTTATCATCCTTAAACAGTAGCGAAATGTCGCGAAGTGATCCTGCAATTAACTATGACTCCAGTTCGGATGCCTATATATCGGAGTATGATAACTACCGCCCGGGAATGGCAAGTGATGAGGATTACTTTGTGCCAGAACCGATTAGCGATATGGATATTGACTTCTTTGATGATATCGATATAGATAGTGTGACTGTAAGTGACACGTATAGTTTAGACATGCCGCGTCCGAGAAATTCGAACACGGGGACAAGTGGAAGTAGTGGTGGAAATGCCATAAGTACAAATAGTAAAAAACAAACAGATCTATAGCAAAAGTTGAAAATTATAGCCGACTTAGTTTTTATACGTGATGTTTATGAAGCAGGCCACAAGGAAGAAATAAGTGAACCAAAAGTGAAGGGACTTTTAACAGTTCAGCAGATAAGATCCAAAAAAGTGTTTTATCCATGCCAAAGTTGCACCAGTGCAAGTGTGTGTGAAGATCTTGACTTTTTTACATGCTTGATTTGCACAACAAATGAAAGAAAAAACAATGGGTCAAGTAGTATTTTTGCTAGGTTTGGGCTAGTATCTTGCAAAGAGCTTTTTGACATGGTGGTGTACATTATGCAAGTTGCTGCATAAATTTGGTTTTATGTTAATGTTATTGTTAATAATATACAGAATTTGTACACAGCAGTGAGTGTTTCATTAAATTAATGACATTTTTCTACGTTACTCCCATGCCAAGATTGTCAGACTTTGTACTGCGTAGATTTGTATTTATTTGGGAGGGGGGATTTAGGGGTGCAGGTTAAGGAGGTTCATTCACAGCCTTTTTTTTTTCAGAGCTCTCAAAAAGAATCCTTAATTAGTTTTATTAATTTAATTATTTTCACCTATTTATTTATTTGATAAGTATGGACCAGCTGGATCAAATGCATCACACCTCTTTTTGATATCTAGGTTCTGCCCCGTTTTAGAGTTCAAGTACGAATACCTAATTGCCAATCAATTGTAAAAGTAGTGTTATTTCTCTCAATCTTACAAAATCAATAACTTGAAGATTTTTTTCAAGGGCATACATATGATATCAAGTAGTGAAACTTTGGTTTGCACTGACAGACATTTTTGTATCACTTGCATATTCTGTATGTGTATATAAGCTAATTTTGCATTCGACCCCCCCCCCCCTCCCCTTCAACAGACTAAGAAAACATTCTCTAAGAAACTGAAAACACTTGAAGGTCACATAATTTCTCGTACTGGATATTGATCCCTCATTTTGAAGTCTATTTACGTCTAGTTACACAAGATGCACTACCAAAGTCGTTTTTACACAAGTCTAAACACTGTAACCTTCAGATGTACCTAGCATAATTTTAGATTATAAGAGAATATCCATCTGTATCAAAGTGTTTATCAAGAATTGTGAGATAACTTTTAAAGGTTGTACTTGCTGGCAATAAAAGTCATAAAAACGAGTGCAAGTTTTGAGATCCTGAATGATGCAATGTAGATATTCGCATCCTAGTTCTATTTAAAGAAGCCCTTTTCAGACAACCACTTGAAGGGAAATTGCACATCAGGGCCTCTAATGCCAACTGTCCAATTGACAGATATGAGACTGCCATTTAGCAAAAAAAAAAAATAAATAAATAAATAATAATAAATAAATAAACGTGAAAATATGGCTTGGAGTCCAGGGGACCACCTGCATTGTTCTCAAAAATTATACTTTTGGCTCCCAAAAGGTCCAAAATCCACTGATAGTCGGAATAATCACAGTACAGAATAAAACCATTTTTAAATTTTTGAATAATTCTCAGTTGTCCCTTCTGACATTTTGTACTATAGTACTTACAAATGTAGTGTTATAAAACAGTAATGCAAATATTACTTAAGTCTGACACTGACATTAATTTTTGAGGGAATGAACCTGACATTAACAATGTGAAATTGTGCACTTCCAAATTCCAACAACTGCAAGCAATTAACCTCATTCTTGTTATTGAAGCTTTCTATCGTCATTTCCCACTGTTCTTGTGATTATTTCAAGGTTGTATTGGGATCATTAGAAATAATGACCAGGTGAGGGAATGTTTCTCCACATTATTTTCCACTAATGAAACCAATTTTCTAAAAATTATTTTGTATATCATATCAGTTGTTAGAAACGAACTGCTGGCAAACACTTGTTTGCATTTAAATGCCATGCAATCTTCCTAGAGCATAAACTCCTAACACTAACTACAGTGATGTAATTTATTTTCTGACTTCCTCTCCTTGTTAAATTTAGTGAAGATTTAGGGGATGTCCATTTTTACACTGGAAGGTGTTCTTGGTACAGGTTGTAAAAGTCTACCCCTCCTAAAATAAGAGGGGGGGGGGGGGGGCATGACAATAAGGTCCCAATTTTTTTTTTTTTTGGGGGGGGGGGGGGGGTGCTCTGTTTCAACACCAAATGTTCTTAGATCATCAACTCGAGTGTGTGGGCGGAACTGCCCTTCGACTCCCAGTGATTTTTCTTTAAGTAGACCATACAGTTTTCAGTCAACCTCATCAAATGATTCAAAAGCAAATGCTGTTAAAATGAACAAAATCAACTCCCAGTGATCCAATTTAGATATTTTACTCTACATACAATTTTGCAGCACGACTGAAAAATAAAGTTGACCCAAGATTATCTTACACTGCAACGACTTCTGAAATAGCACAAAATTAAAATGAAATTGAAAGTTTTCCACGTGGATCACTTTTAACGTTACGGGACAGACTGGCAGATCAGCGTATGTGTATATAAATCAAATTTATTTATAAAACACCAGGCTTGATAACAGAAATGATTGCCTTTGTGCAAGCTGGAAATCTCCAATACGGGTTCAGTAAGACACAACCAAGCCAAAGAATCCCACAGAAACGTTGCCTTTGAAAAAGGCCTCTCTTGTTTACACATCCCGCTTCCCAAACAGATTTACACACAAATACCCCAATATCCATCTCGCAATATTTGAAAATGATACAGAAATGTGCAAAGTACATGCTCCGAGAGAGAGAGAGAGACGTAAAATTGTTCACAAACGTTTACAATACCTAACCACAGAACGCACTGAAAAGAACCCTCAACTCAATCGTAATGATAATTTTGTCAATTTGAAGTGATCACGCTTTTAGTCTGACCAGTGTCATTTTTTTCTTTTAATACGACTTGCTTAACAACATTTCTGTTTCTATCATTATAACTCTAATGTGGGGGGTGAATAAATCGCTTCATAGCACTACACAATCTAAGCATATATATATATAGTAACTGCACATTGTACATATATCTAACAATGGACCAATGACTCATTTATTACAAAAAAAAAAAAGGGAAAAAAAAAAAAAAAAACACCAATTATTAATCTTATTCACAAGAATTTCCCCTTTTACATTTTTATGGACTGACACAGTCTCTTTTTTTTTTTGCCCTTTTATGTGCCCTTTTCTGCAATCCTGTATCTCTTATGGGAGATCACATTTTTATAATAATATTGATACAATGCACGGCGGACTTCCACAAGAGATAAAGGGAAGCAGAATACAACAACAAAAGGCCTTTCACTGCCTCAGAAGATTAACGCCACTCCACATATTATAAACAGGTTCCCCCCATTCGCAGTTATTGATAAGAAAATTCTCAAAATCGGAAGTTTTAAAGGTGAACAGACTGTCTTCGTACAGAAATATCCCTTTGGTTCATCTCCCCCAAGTCCCAGCGATGATGATTGTTTTCCAGTAACAATAACTGGATGGTGAAAATCTTCATTTTATAATTGTTAATTATTTCTAGCTCCTAAGTGTTGTGTCACTTTTGGTTTTTAAGCTGATTGGATAGCCAGTCCAGCCCTTCGTAAAGCCCATCTCCGCTGGTCGCACACGTCGCTTGGATGTACCAGTTACGATTTCTCAGTGAGTGAAGTCCAAGCTTGTCTGTTATTTCTGCTGCATTCATTGCATTGGGTAAATCCTGAAAGGATATAATGGTTTTTATTTTGATAAATGCCAAGAATAACATAAAATATTGCTTGTATGTACCAGTGGACCTTTGGGAAGATAAATTTTATGTTTGTAACTACCATGTTTTCATCCTTAATTAAAAAGTTGAAAATGTATAATGAAAAGTACAAATTTTCATTGGGAGAAGCCTGAGCATGTCTGTTAATACCTTCTCCAAGGAGGTCTTGTTTTCTCCGGTTTTTCATTTTGTGTCTGGCTGTTTGTTTGTCAATAAATGTATTGCAGTAAAAATTTTGGGGATACGTTAGGAATGGGCAAACTTAAAAGTTGTTAAATTTAAGTGGTGGTAGCGCATTGGGGATATTCTTGAGGAGGAAAAATAATAGTTTACACCACAGCGTGAATCAATGTCAACTATCCATTTAAATTAAGGACAACACATAAATATATGTATTGCACAAAACAGCCATATCAACCAAAACCACTCAGTCATTAAATGCAAGTCTACGGTGCTATCCAAAAGGCAAAGTTGAAACCACAAGACATTGACCACAGTAAATAATTATATTAAAATTTATTAATAATTAAACGTTGGACTTTTCAGACCCTTACCTGTTTGTTGGCAAATATTAATAGTACAGCATCCCTCAGTTCATCTTCTGCCAACATTCTCATTAGCTCTTCCCGAGCCTCTCCTACTCTCTCTCTGTCATTGCTATCTACTACAAAGATTAGGCCTGAAAAGGAAACGCACCTCATTATCATATGATCATGATATAACTACTGAATGATTTCATCATAAGATAATGTTAAAATACAAAGCAAATGTAAAAGTGAGTTGTTGTACCGTAGTTTTTTCACCATAGAACATTTCTACCAAACTGAATTTTTTAAATGTCCCAAAATTAAATATATTCAACACCAGTATGGTCAATGCAAAGTGTCCCAGTAATTAATCAGCCTTGTGATCAGCTTATGATCTCAAATGAGGGGTTGAGAACAAGGGATGTTAAGAAGGTACGCGTCAAAATAACCCAAATTCTTGGAAAGAGAAGGGTTGTCAGCACCATTTTATTTCAGCCTAAATACATCAAAATACACAGTTGAATTTAAAGGAAATACTTTTCAAACAGATTTCCTCACATATCATCTGATTCAATAATGTGTTGCTCAGAAGCAAGCATAACATGAGGCAACAAGGATTACAAAAAGCTCGTTTGCTATATAACCCTACAAACGAAATTTCAATCTCCTTTTGCCACTGTGTAAATCGATGTTGGTCATTTTACGAGGCAGAGAGCACTATGGCGAGTTATTTCCATTCCAACATGTATCTGTTTGAACTTGCCCTTGCCCTAAGAATACACAACTGACTAGCTAATACAACTCACCTTGTGTGTTCTGGAAATAATGTCTCCACAGTGGTCTGATCTTGTCCTGACCACCAACATCCCACACTGTAAAGCTTATGTTTTTGTATTCTACTGTTTCTACATTGAAACCTGTAAAGAGAAATGAATAAATAGCTGATCATTCTCCTTACCATTACTAGTAAACTGAAAGAAAAAACAGCATAACAATAAATCACATGCTAGTACAGACTAATGGAAATTGAACACTTAGTTTGGACACGTACAGAATTAGGATCTTTAGATTTCTGGCAGGTAGGTCCTCAGGAAATACAGTATCTTTATTGTTTTCCTATGTGTGAAGTTATACACTATAATACAGTTGACATGACATTGTTATACAGTGTACTTTACAATAATTATGGCAGTGTAGTAGCTGTGCCACTGCTATACTGTAGATTTATGGTTAACACATTACAATGTGCACAGTACAATATCCATGCAATATTACACAGTACATATAACAATCAATAAGTATGCTCATGGTTCCAAGGAAGAGTATTTACAGTGTGTTAGTGATGGTAACCACTTAAACTAAAGAGACTAAGGAGACCAGCAAAGCATAGCTGCCTTTTTTTTTTGCAAGAAAGTGACTACTGTCACCAAAACATCAGTAAATACATCTGACATTTGTCACTGTTATACCACTGCTATCAGGGCTTGACATTAAGGGTGGCCCACTGGCCCTGGGCCACTGAAAACCAACCTGGGGCCATTGAATCGCCGGGGTCACTGGCCCAAAGAGCAAGTAAAATGTCATGTGTCAAATCATCCTTGCAATATTTACCGCTATTTCGGGCCAGTATCAAAAAAAGTTAGTGTCAAGCCCTGGCTATGACAAAAGTATTCCAAAGGTGTATTGTTATACAGTATTGGAATACTACAGTACAACCATATATTTATAAAACACTTGTGTAAGGGTGCTTTCCCAGAGATTTAGATCGATATAAAGATTATGATTTAGATCGACCTAACTCCCTGGGGGTTCACGCTAAATTGCAGTCAGCCGAGCGGACACCATAGTTAATTACCCCCTTACAGCTTTTAGTAGGCGGGACAGACGCTTAATCCGGCCAAGCTGACAGTAATCTAGTGAGACTCCCCACAGGGATAGATCGATCTAAAAATCTATGGAAATGGGCTGTTAGACACCGTTTATCAGTTGGTATGACTTTTATATACCAAACACATGGCTCTGTTAGTCTGAACACAGTACCATAGTTAACTCAAAGCATTTAAGATGCCGTTCTCTAAAATTATGCTAACACTTCAAACACAAACAGTGATTTAGTACTGATTGTCCTTTACAGCTTACCTATTGTTGGAATGGTTGTAACGATTTCTCCGAGCTTCAGTTTGTACAATATAGTTGTCTTTCCTGCAGCATCAAGCCCAACCATCAAGATTCTCATTTCTTTTTTACCAAATAAACCTTTGAAAAGGTTAGTGAATAGATTCCCCATAGTGGCTGGTTAACTGTGTCTCTCGACTATGGTATTTGATGGGTCTGTAAAAAAGGTCAATCATAACAACTTTAATTCTTCCCATGCATAAACATGAACAGGCTGACAAAGACATACCAAATGGTGGATTATTATTTCCTTTTTTCCTTATGCTATCTTGCTTTTAGACCTATGGCACAAAATATTATAAGAATTTTGGGATGAGCTCATCTATCTATCGGCCAATTTCAATGAGCCAAGTGGGCCTATGCCATATATGATAGGGATAGGAGCAATATTCAAAGCATTCCATATTTGCTCTAAGAACTAATTCAAACGACTGGGAAAGATGGTCAGAAGACCACAATGTTCTGAATAGTGAAAATGATGATAAAAATGGATGACCCTTTAAGAGGTTACTATTATCATTGTTATCATATTTATTGGCAAGCATACCCTGGGGAAGGAAGGGAGAGGGGGGACCCAAGGTAGCATAGTGATGTAAAACAATAAACTTAATAATGTCGGGGAAACTTAACACCACAGACTGCTGACGAATAGACATGACTCATTAACCTGTGAATTCACTGGTTTCTGTGTCATTCAGATACTATTAAAATGTCACTTCTGAATTGTTTCAACGGATCACTACTGCATACTGGTTTAAATTAGGACCCACCTAGATCTGGCTGTACCTAGGAGTGTTTCTATCCTTCAAAAATGGCCAGCAGCAACTAAGATACACCCCTAAACTTACATTAGTCTACGCCCTCTAGATCCAGTATGAATGACGGAAGTAACCGGCTTTGTCTTCTGACAAACAATTTCAATGAATATTCTTTAAGTCTAGTGCAAAATTCGAAATGACATGCAAGCCTTCAATAATTGTAATGGCTTAAGTCGGATGGCTAGTTAAATTCTGACGAAATGATCTGTTTACATACCAAAATATACCCACCGGTCAATCAGTTACAACGTAAAATGGCGGACGTGGAAGTTCCTTCGTTTTACATGCCACGTCAATGTCCCGCAATTGGGGTCAAAACATTGCGCAAATTGCGTATCCCTATCACGTGATAGAAAAAATGGCGGCGCCCTGTGAGTTCTGATGCGTGGTTAACAGCAAAGTTGTTCTTGACAATTAGTGGGGATTACGGAAAGACTAAAACCCGATCGATAAAGGTACACAAAAATTAGCAGCTGCCTTGTGTACAGTGTATCTTATTTTTAACAGTTTCAGTTATTGTTCTCGTCTCGGCAGTTTTGAATTTGAGACGGCTGTTGATCGAGAACAGCGGCTACGTGTCTATTTCATTTTCAATTTCTCTGAACTCAGAAAAGGCCTTATACTCTTTATTTAGAAGATAATAGTAAAACATTATATTACCCTTGTTTAGTGTTTAAGTTTTATGTCTTTGTATGTTTGTCAAGTTTTTGTAGTAGTACGTACATTACTCTTTAGAAGTGATTAACATCTGTTGTTTTGTCAGTGTTCTGATGTCTTCACAAGTTATTGACCACACATTTAGATACTGTACACATTTGCCAAAACGAAATTTCAGCACTTCTCAATTGATAACTGAAAAATACCATGCTGATACTTAATGCTGTCTTGTCCCAGAAAAGGTTTTATTCTTATTATTTCAATTTTATTTTTATTTATTTTTTTATTGGAACCTTTTTGTAAATTTATCTGTGTAGATTGCGTATCATCCAAAAGCAGTCACAAGTTACAATGCGTAGTTAAACTGCTATTGAACCTTAAGTTCTCAGTGCTCTTTTACAGGGAAAGGGGACTTAACCCATGTTTTTGAGTTTTTGTTTATAGTTAATATTTCATCAAAAACCTCCAACAATGCATAAAATTGATAAATTTGTCCATCTGATTGTTGGATCAATAACAGGAAAAGCTGTTTGCTGAAAAAATTACTGTTAAGCTCTTAACATGCCTATCAATGTTTTTTGATCTTATTACATAATTTATTTCAAGATTAACAAGAAATTTAATATGAATCTGTTTCAAGTGTATCTTTCTATCTAACCAACTGACTGCTACAAAAATTACCCTCCTTTTTGAGAAGGTGAACTAGCTCAAGATTGAAATCGGGGATTGTGATGAAATTGTTTGTTTGAACTAAACAGTACATTGTTATATGTAGTTATTACATGTGAAAGTTTATAAAACCAGAAGGGAGTTATTTACATTATTAAAGAGAATTTTGTGATATCCTTTTTAGTGCTTTCACCAAGTTTAAAATTATCATTTAGAATAGATCCTATTGATATGTGTCCCAGTGCAAGGCAAAATCTTGTATCCTAAAATGCAGGTTCAGCATCAAGTGTAGGATGCTGCTCTTAAACTATATTAAGTTGGAATTTTAAGGAGCAATATTTCTTTTAATAGAAAATGAGACCATTTGCAATTATTTCTTTCTCTTCTAGCTTTTAAAGCAATGCTGTAAATGATGGACATTTTATTTTACAGGCCCAAATACCAGAAACAAAAAGCAAAGAGATAATCAACCACAATGGGGAATATATTTGCCCTTTTTAAGGGTTTACTTGGAAAAAAGGAGATGAGAATCTTGATGGTTGGGCTTGATGCTGCAGGAAAGACAACTATATTGTACAAACTGAAGCTCGGAGAAATTGTTACAACCATTCCAACAATAGGTTAGTTACTTAATTCTTTCACTTAGTTAGATTGAGTAGGCCTGGTTAATTTCACAACTTCTTGAAATACTTTTTGCAAAAGGGAATGACATAATATTTATAATCACGCCCTTTTAGGTTAGATTGCTTAGGAAGTCAAAAGTGTTGTACATATCAACCTTACACAACTTTATGTTTGGCTCTAGTTTTGCAATAATCAAGATATGTTTATCTATATATCTGTACTAGTAGCTTGCTGAAGTTTGGGAAATTGATGTACAATAGCAAATTGGTACTTTTTATTTTATCTTTAAAGTCAGCTTGGTGTTGTTAGGTATCTCATTTGTTTTCAACCGATTCATGTCTGATTGATGTAGCCACACAACAGTCCTGACATCAATTTGAAATCAGGACAATTTTTTTATATGAAAAAAAAGATACTCATAATATTTTAACTTATCTTTTAGGTTTGTATAAAATTTTTTATCCAGATAAAAAAAATATTAGCTAAGAAACAAATATTACATTTGTCAGCAATTTTATGTTTATCTTACAGGTTTTAATGTGGAAACAGTAGAATACAAAAACATAAGCTTTACAGTGTGGGATGTTGGTGGTCAGGACAAGATCAGACCACTGTGGAGACATTATTTCCAGAACACACAAGGTGAGTTGTACTGGCAAATCAGTTAGAACTTATCTTAGGTTTTAATGTGGAAACAGTAGAATAAGAATACAGAACTTAAGGTAAGGGCGAGTTCAAACAGGAACAGTTAGAATGGAAATAGATCACTCTAGTGTAGTATGATTACACATTTTAGTCTGTTATAAATTTGGTTTGATATTTTTATTTAAATACAAGGTCCATAGTAATCAATTTTTAAATTTTATTTTACAGGTTTAATCTTTGTAGTAGACAGCAATGATAGAGAAAGAGTAGGTGAAGCTCGAGAAGAACTCAATAGAATGCTGGGAGAAGATGAACTGAGGGATGCTGTGCTCCTAGTATTTGCCAACAAACAGGTATGGAAAAGTCAGCTGCACTATGTGTTAAGACCTACAGGAATCACCTATTGCTGTTATCAATTTTGGCGACATTGTGCAGTCTTCAGGATTTTTACTTATAAACACAATGAAAGGAAAGTTATGCTGATTGTCATTCTCTGCTTATTCTCAAACAGAAAGGAATGATTCATTGAAGTAAAATACAGCTCAAGTTGAAAACCAGCCTGATTTGATTTTTTTTAAGTAATTGAGTTTTTTAATTCACATTTTGGCATTTTTCTGGTGTGATTTTGAATTCCAATGGGTGTTAATCCCTGTCCTAGTAGCAGTTATGCTATTTATGTTTTGTTCAGTTTCATTGTTACATTGGTTGTTCATAATCTTTGGAAAATTTTAATATCAATGCATCTGTTACTTTTGGCATTTATATGTCTGTCCATCTGACAGTTTTGCTGCCTTCTTTTAAATACAGGTTATGCCCAACTATAATTATACAATACTTTGCTCAGTTTCCGATCAGTGCTACAAAAACGAAAAGATTTCTTAGGCCATTGAGAATTAGTAAGGATAACCTAGCTGACAACACCTCATTTCCAACATTCTTGTAAAATCTCTGTGCCAAGAGGAGGCTTGTTAGTAGGTCGATCTGATTGCATTCAGCGAGAGTCCCTGTGGAGTTAGTGTGCAGGAGCAAGTGCAACTTAACTCCTCCTAAACAGCCCCTAAGAGAGCGCAAACCCCAGAAAATTGAATAATTGTGGTAGATGAGACGACAACTGGTCAAGGTCATTGCCCCTATTGTCGCAATGGTGAAAAGTCCTTTAGTAAAAAGTATTTGTGTCCCGGTGGTTATCCAAATCAAGGATAACCACCAAATTTTTATCACTTTAAAGCAGGTCTGTATCCTGAAAATTTCATCAAATTCCATTCTTAACTTTTTTAAAGTTAGGCCATTGACAAGCATAGAGTTTAAAAGCCAGACAAAGACCAATAGTGAAAACATACTAGTATTAACCTCTTTAGCAGAGGTAATATCAGACAGACTCTGGCTGTACTCAATGAGAAATCATGTGATACTTGGTACATATAAATACCATTTCATGTTATACTTGGTATGAGTCAGTAAATACAAATCATTATTTTCTCTTCAGGATTTACCCAATGCAATGAATGCAGCAGAAATAACAGACAAGCTTGGACTCCATTCCATGAGAAATCGTAAGTGGTACATACAGGCCACATGTGCTACCAGCGGAGACGGGCTTTACGAGGGACTGGACTGGCTATCCAATGAACTTAAAAACCAAAAGTGACACAGTCCTTAGGAGCTAGGAAATATCAGTGTTTGAAGTGAAAGACATTTCACTGCCAAATTTAAACCTATGAACGATTACCATCATCATTTGGGCTTGAGAGAAGAACTCGATCGAAAAGATTTTACGTCTCATCTGTCAGTAAATGCAAACCGTTACTTTCTCTTCAGGATTGCCCTTTCATGTCTCTCCGTGAAACCTATTTAACTTAAACTAGGATTTTTAGATGAAAACTTAACAAAATTAGGTATAATTTTTGTAGTCTGTTGAAGTGTACACTTAAAAAGAAAAAAAGAAAGAGTCCCCTGATTAGTTATTGGATCTTATTCGATAACAGCGTTATAAACAATAACAAATGCAGAGCAAACAAAAACTGATTTTTAAAATGATGTCAGTTTCTACTGAATTAGATATTTTGTGCCACTGAATTCCTTGATTTAATTATTCGATTAATATCTTATGAATAATAGTATTACTTAGACTTTAAATGTAAACCATGAGTTAATGAGCAACAATAACAAAATGTATAAAATGTCCTGAGAACTATACACTTGGCCTTGTGGTAATATTTTATTGATTCTCTTTTTGTTCCCATCTTGGTCAATCCAGGTTATGAACTTAATGGGGTAAAGTATTTGCTGCATCAGGCATGTCTGTATGTGAAATAAAAAAAGAGAATTTTTGGAAATTTGGGGAAACTAAAGGGAGAGTCATGCCCCCGTCCCCAACCCACTCAGCCCTAGAAATACCTCATCACAGTGGCCATTTAGTGTACTTCGTTGTGTAAGGGCCCATTCAGATTCACACGTCGTACAAGCTGGGTCGGTCCAGCTCTGCAGGGGATTCTCACTGAAGTGCAATCAGCTAAATCGGCACATGGTTTAAACTACCCCCTATCTTGTAGGGACGGTGTGCCAGACAATTAAGCTGATTCCACTGATTGCACTTAAGCCCTTGGTTGGACCGACCAAGCTAGTACGAGATGCAAGTCTGAATGCTGTCTAAATTATTGAAGTGAATGTTCTGCACAAGTGATCCTTGAAAAAAAAACAGCAGGCTTAATCTCTGTGTGTAGTGTTTTGTGAGTTTTGTTACGGTCTAGTCGTGTTGCTGAAATCACTATTTATTTCCAGGATTTTGAATAATGACAAATCATTCAGGGGTCCATAAAATTTAGTACTATTCTGAGAAATGTATTATATCTAATATTTGGATATAGTTTGTACTGTAAGATGGGTTACTCTAATATTAGTTACCAATGTATATTGACAATGTGATGTATATCCCTACATATATCTTTACATATATTTCAATTAATAAGATGTCTCATTGATTTTATTGCTTCAATAAAACTTATTCAGTCATCAGTTGGGATTTATATATATATAAATGTGGGGCACATTTCAGATAAATGTAAATACAGTCAAAGACATCACTATTTAGAACTACTGAAAAGAGTATTTTCCATTTTGATTTCTGTTACTAAACTCGTATGCTTCTACCCGTCAGTGTTAAGCATTTCACTGGAAAACGGCTGTCAAGTTTGGCACCCAGGTCTTACAAAACCACTACAAGGGGTGTGAACTCCCACGCTGAAAGAACGGTTCCCGACCCCACTACATGGATTTTCCTAGATTTTTAGTATAGTCATATGGGCTACCCAAAGACTAAAAAAACATACTTCAATTTTTTTGCAATTAGTCCCGGGTCAAACCATTTTTTTCTTAGACTAAAAAGACACTGATGTTTATGTTTTAAAAGGCGTAGTCCTGACACATATAAAGACTAGAATTACACACAAAATAACATGTCATCCGATTAACTTTATGCTTTGACTCTTCCCATCCCCAGTGGATTCATGAAATATGGTTTAGGTTGGATTCATGTTTGGTGATGAGCTTACGACCGCATCACAGTATACTTCTTGTATTTATGGTCAGCAGAGCACAAAAATCTTTGGTTTCTTGAATGCACGCTGTTTCTGATGTGCCAGCTGAACAAAGATTGTGATGGCCCAGAAAAACGCAAAAAATCATATGCCAAGTTATTCAATATGGTGAACTAACCATTTCAAGCAGATTTAAATTACACTTGCCGGCAGAAGGGGTGAGCTATGGAATACATATCTCCACAAAATGACCGAAGACCATATGCATTAAAAATACACCATCTACTGCCTAAGACAAATACGATCATGCCATATACTATAAATATAGGGGCAAGTAAACTTTATTATTCTGACACTTAAGTGGCATATTCACACCGCATGACCCTATTTTTTTTATATTATATTTTCGTATAGCACAGTCAAAATACATATCTAATTTTATTTTTCCACATTTATAAGTAGATCGATAGCATTTTGTTTTTTAGCAGAGGCTGATGGGTCCGTTACTTGACCCGTGAACGTCAAGGGTGGCCTGACGCCCTTGATGACCCGTTTTTTAATGGTTATCGGCTGGCACATTTTCTTTGTATGCGACCAGGCCACTAGTCTCTCCCTCTTATGCACGGAGACCGGAGAAGGTTCGACACATTTCCTAATTACGCAGAAAGTATTTTTGATAAGAAGCACCAGCACAAAACTTCAGGTAAGTTATGTATTTGCCGTTAGTTATTATTATAGTTCGCTGTTTAAGAGAACATTGCTTTCACCTACCGTATTTGTTTATTGAAACAGATATGTAACGCTTTTCCTGCGTGAAAACTATGACACGCGAAACCGGGTTCGTGTGTTCTCGGTGAAAATGAGGCTTTTGATCTGAAAGGGAAAAAGATAAAATTCTTCCTACAGAACGCAATTTAGGCGCCATTCCCATAGACACCATCGCTCTACATGGATCGACCTAGCTCTCTCTCGCTGACTGCAATCAGCTTAATTGAATAAAAAAACCCTCCGCCTGGATTAAGTAGAATACCAGTCAGTGACGTTAGCCATTGGTCCGACGCAAACGGCCATTAAAATTTCAGATTCTTCAGAATGTGTGAATTTAGTTGTCCGACATGGCCAGAAGATTTCTTTCGTTAAAAACTAACCTTTTCCTATTATTTCTCCATAAAATTGCTTGAGTGCAGGGTTCAACACACCTACTTGCCTTACTTAGCACAATAAAATAATTTCTGCGGTCTGACAACAAGAATTTTAGTCGTACCAAGGACGCGAATAGAATACTTTCGTCCTTGGTTGCACTTGACCGCAAATGCAAGTGACTTGCTAATGGATCACTTGCGCAGCACATCTGTGGAATTTTCCAAAGAATCAAGAAAATCTGACCTCAAAAAGCGCCCCACTGTCCTTTTTTGTGCGGATTTTATCTTTTTGTTGTTATAATGTTCTCCGACACGCTATCTTTCTATCCTGCACCACATAATTTCTGTATGGTAAATTTTAGTGCAATCGGCCAGGATAATCTTCAGCCTAACATCCCCAATAACTATTTAGTAGTACAAACGCTTTAATTTCAATTCACTATTAAGCAGGGTGTTTGCCAGCAAGCTAGGACATCGATTAGTCGACTGGATGGGTTTTTTTATTTCGTCCTGTTTGAATTTGACTTATAAAACACAATAAATCGGCTAAAAAATTACTTTAAACACCCAAAGCCAAAACAGAGGTGCATTTCACATGGAGAAGTTACAAAAAATTGAATAAATTCGAAGTTGCATTCAATTTTTCAACATATATGCGTATAGAACAATGTTAAACTTGTAGAAAACCAAAAAAAAAGAAAACCAGTGCTGATCGAATTTTTCAAAGCAAGAATTACACTTCTGTACCTGAAAGTTTTCCATTTTAACGTATGGTCGAATTCCCCTCTGCAGTTGCCCGCGGGGGGAAAACTATTCAGGGGATTATGCGACAAGGTTTCAAGTGGATCGGCCATATCTGATCCGCGGTTCTGTTAGTCTGCGGATCAACTGGTTGTGTATGCTGTCTAAGCAGCGTATGTAGTAAAGTCACCGCAGTGAGCAATACTGAGCTTATTTCTAGCCCATTTAAGAAGCATATCAGTATTTTATATTATTTAATTAATATTTTTAATGGAAAAAATAAGAACTGTTGCATTAAAGCACTGTTGTAAGTGGACATTTTATTTTACAGACCCAAATACTGGAAACAGAAAGCAAAGTGATAACTGGCCACAATGTCGTCTGTATTAGATAACCTTTTCAAGGATTTATTTGGAAACGAGGAAGTGAAAATCTTAATGGTTGGGCTTGGCGCTGCAGGAAAGACCACTACATTGCACAAACTGCAGCTTCGAGAGATTGTCACAACCACTCCAACAGCAGGTGAATTACATTATTGTTTTATGTGGGGAGTTTGAGTTTAATTTCGTAAATAAATAATTTGCAAAAGGGAAATTACATTCTATTTACAATCACAATCTTTTAGGTTAGATTGCCTTTTAATTTAGAATTCTTGCACCAGCATTACAATTCAAAATGAATAAATACATCTATAAAGCATAATTAAATAAGAAAAATTGATACCAATAGCAGATTGAAACTTTTTTACTAGTCCTTTTTGACAGTTAGACTTTGTGAGGTACCAGTATTTCATTTGTGTTCATTGCACATTGCCTTTTGGTGTAGTATAATATGACGTAGCCATCCAACAGACCCGGAGTCAATTTTTAATCAAGTCCTGATAAATAAAAGAATCAAATACTATTAAATTTTTATAAAACTTAGCTGACTTTTTGTGCCAGAATCAGAGCTTTTCAATCAGGAAGTAAATACTGCTCATGAAGCATTTAACAGTTATTAATTAATTAATTAATTAATTTATTTATTTACAGGTTTCAATATAGAAACAGTAGAATACAAAAACATAAGCTTTACAGTGTGGGATGTTGGTGGTCAGGACAAGATCAGACATCTGTGGAGACAATATTTCCAGAACATGAAGGGTAAGCTGCATTAGTAGCCGGCAGGGTTCTCCCCAGGCCTTTATAGCGTATCGGCCCCGATACGCTATTTTTTTTGCCGATACGCTTCTTTTTTTGCCGATACGCTTCTTTGAACCCCGATACCCTTTAAGAGTGTGTGTGTGACCAATGCCTTTAATGCCTTTATTCCTGACAGTCGCGACGTAAACCGTAAAATAAAAACGACTTTGTGCGTACTTGGATCTCTTGTGTGCACGTTAAGTTGTTTATTTTTATTCTGCCTGGCGCAGTAATACAAGTATAACATCTTATGTTGAGGGCACGGGACCTGCGTACTGACAAGTTTCGAATATCAACATCCGCTTATTAGTTTCGTCATCAATGTAATTCTGTGAGATTTGTTTGCTTTATCTATATTTTTGGAGAAATATAATAAATAGTCAATCCTTCATGTTATTTTGACTGAAGAATAGTAGCAGTCGTGATCATTTATAAATAAATGTATCCATGCGGCAAGAGAAAATGTCAGAAAAGTTGCAACGCTATTTAATACATTAGCACCTGTCCGGGACAGGTAAAAATTCACCTCGGACAGGTGAAGTTGCAGGGTTGGCTGTCCGACAGACAGGTCATGGTTTATGAGAAATTTGGAGCAAAAATCTTTTAAAAAATCATTTTTAATGCATACTAACGTCTTTTTGTCTCCTCCTACACGGTACTGAAAAGAATGACCTACTTTTGGCACAAAACACGTGCAGTCACAAAACGAAGTCTGAGCAAACTTACCGCCAAGTTATGAAAGTGAACACCCTCCAGAACTTCATCAGACAAAATTTATTTACATAACAGGCTCACTACTGAATATTTATTTGGTTAAAAATCTACGTGCTCTAGAGAGAAAGACCGTTACAGAAACAACACAAGTACTTTGCTGGTTACAAAGCCAGATTGGACTAGATGAACTGGCTATATTTAGTTCGTTGTCCAGGCAACATACTGCCTGTCAATCAAATACGTTGTATGCTATCTACTCACTGCAGAACGTGAAATCTTTGGGACTGAAGATCTTGTTGAAATATTGTTTATTTGCCAAAATATAACCTGAAATTTTGTATGATGTTTTCTTTAATGACTTTATCATCACCTATATTATTTACAGTTAAAAATTTAGTGCTGGAATATGATAAATTAACATTGCTGTCATATACCAGTGTGGTATTGATGTAAGGAAGAAATTAGTAATAACAAATATGAGAATTTAAATAAAAAGGGGAATTTTTTATACTGATTTTATTTAACTCATATATTTAAGAAAATCAAACACAAGATAACCCCTAAAAAGTTAAATTGTTAACATAAATATAAGTAAAGTATTATAAGATGAATATTCTTTAATTTTTCATTGAACTTTTGAATATTTTAATAAAATTAATCTAACAGTACCCCCTCCCCACCTGCCACTCAGGGTATTTATATTTTGCTTTGGTTAAACTTCATGTGAATTTGTTATCAAATTGCAGATTTACAATTAGCAGACCCTGTACCCAAAATCCTAGGAGAAGCCCTGATTGAAACTTTATAATGTTAAATCAGACTTATATGCAAGATTAAATCTTCAGGAGTTCACAAGTATGAAAAAACAACTTTTTATCTGAAAATAAATCCACTTTAAGGTGCATTTTCCGGCTCATTTAATTTAATGTCTTGGCAATAAATGCATTAAATGTATGACTACACATATTTATTTATAAAGTTCAATGGTATGAATAGAAAAAATATTAGTTTTGTTGGACAGGTTGGATTGAAATTCGGACAGGTGCTCATAAAAGTTAGTGTCTAGCCCTGATTTTCCCGCAAAATTTGGTCCTGCAAGTGGGCTATGTCGTAACGATTTAATGACAGCTTCAGATTGCATGGGATTGCACCCTTTTTGCATGAAATAATGAAAGTTTTTCCTCCGGAGGGCACATCCCCGGACTCCCCCCCTCCCCTCCCCTCCCCCCCCCCCCCTTTTGTGCCTCGCTTCGCGAGCTTCGGTACTCTCGCGTAAAAAAAAATAAGGGCTATTTTCAAATCCTGGGGAGAACCCTGCCATTAGTAAGTCAATTCTGTACACCTTGGGCAAGTTCAGACAAGAGTACTTTGGAATGGAAATGGGTCGCCCTTGTGAAGTGTGACTACAAACACTTTATGACGCAGCCCATTTGATTGGTTTAAACTACCAGAAAAATTACTGCACTATTTTGTAGTTTATAGAAGACATTTAGCAAGCCGTTGTGCAGGTTACTGTCAGTGTGATTGGACTTTGACATAATGTCAATTTTTTATAAGAATACAAAGCATTATGTGATATTATTGGTTGTGATATTGTTGTTTTTGTTCCCTATGTTTTATTCAGAATACCTCATTTAAGTTATCTCAACTCCTTTTGTGGATCATCCATTAGAAAATAACTTCCTCGTCGATGCTAAGTGTCTGACATTGTGTCCTGATATACATGTATCATCCAAAGAGTCTTTCAACTCAGTAAAGATATGTATATTCTTTCAGATAATTAAATTTAAATTTTGATATACAGACTTGACATTCAATGTGGAATATCTTCCCAAGTCATTTATCTTTGATTTAAAAAAAATGTTATTTTAATCTCCACATTTTTCTCTCTGTGAAAGAGTTCCATGCCCCATACAGGACGTTCATATCAATATAGTCACAGGAACGGTCCGTCTCATCTGGCTTCTGGGGTTCTCATTTGCAAGGTATTCCTTCTGGCAGGTTTCTTGGAGTTTGATCTGGAATGATATTCCAGGAATCAGTCGGTGCCCGTCCAATATGTTTTAGATTTGTTGTAAGACCAGAATGCTTTTTATTTGACGAGTCATGGCAACCTACAGATTGTCTAAAAGCTTTAAACCTGGCGAACTTGATGGCCGCGGTAGCTGCTCAAACCCTTGGTTTTGCAAGTAATCCTCAAATGCAAGTAAGTTCTATCTAAAATGAAATTGTTCCCATGGTGCTCTTTAACAAATGACAGGCGGTAGAATGTTCCTTGATTTGATCAGGTTTAGGTTTCCACCGATGTCTATCAAAGAGGTTTTGGCTCCAATGTGAATTTATTCTGCCCCGAATACATATGCTCTGGGGGCGACACATGCTTGGCACTTCGCCTCTTCGGGATGTCTGTGAACTCTTATTGTGCCACCATTGCGGAACAGATATCTGTGGTGAAAACCTTGAAAAACACTCTCTAATAACTCAGTCTGAAGGGGACGGGCTGCCATTGTAAAACTGTGGCAATAAGAGCCGCATGGTCGTAAGAATAGTGGGTTTTGTATCATGGTGTAAGTTTTGATTGCCGTGGGTGTGAATATTTTAAAAATTCAAATACAAGGCTCAAGATATTATTTTTTGAATAATTTATTTTATTTCCAGGTATAATCTTTGTTGTAGACAGCAATGATAGAGAAAGGGTAGGTGAAGCCCGAGATGAGCTCAATAGAATGCTGGCAGAAGATGAACTGAGGGATGCTGTGCTGCTAGTGTTTGCTAACAAACAGGTATGACCAAAGTCAGCTACACAATATGTCAGGGCATATTGTATAGCCATCACCACTCAATGAAAAATCGTACTTGGAACATACATTTAAATACAACTTTTCCTGTTATACTTAACATTTTTCTGTAAATGCCTATCATTTTTATTCTCTTCAGGATTTACCAAATGCAATGAATGCTGCTGAAGTAACAGAAAAACTTGGACTGTACAATATCAGAAATCGTGTTTGGTACATCCAAGCAACATGTGCTATCAGCGGAGATGGGCTTTACGAAGGATTGGACTGGTTATCAAATGAGCTTAAAAAGAAAATATAAATATTTGAAATGACAGACATTTTGCCATTCAGTAAAACAATTATCGTCATTGTGACTTTGAAGGAGAACTTTGTACATTTAGGTGACATTACAGCACATAATTGAAATATCTTCTTTAATGGCGGGTGTTTCCTAAGTTCTTTTGAGCAGTGCATATCCTAAAATATTTGCTGAATATATGTATCGAAATGTAAATCCATTGGACTTTGCTAAAAACTACATTTATTTCGTCTACATTTAAAGGTGATCATAAGAGTTATGCCTGTTTCTTTTCAGTCAGATTTCTTGTGGCACTATATTCCTTTGATTTGATAATTACAGTATGAATATCAATACACAAACTTCTAATGATGAAATGCCGCTCTGATTTTTATCGTTTCAATAAAACTTGTCGAGTCATCAATATTATTTTGATTCGCACATATGGAAAATCCTTGTATTGATTTAGATATTTTATAGGAACTGTAAATTTTAAGGAAGCCACATATTGAAAGTAAAGTATTAGGCAAAAAATGTCATACTGTTTTACTATCTTGGAGAGAAGATGCTTAGTATGCATGCAGACTAAAACACTGTCACAAACTTGAGTTGCCTGTCGTCACTGTGCGTGGGCACCTTTTATCCTTTTGGCGCGATTTCCATAGCCTTTCCAGAAGTCGCTTGTAACCCTCTCTCACTTCCGGTAGCCTGACTCCGTATATGACGGGATCCAGGATTCCGTTCAGCATGGGGATTATCCCCGCGATGACTTGTGTGAAAACCACCTGGAAACTAACCTCGAAGTCTTTTGCTGCCATATAAGCCTTAATGTAAAATGTGACAACTGCCGGCAACCAGCAAATAACCACACTGGCGGATAAGATAACAACTGTTATGATTAACTTTTTATTCTTTTTAGCAAGTGTGGCATTTCGCTGGATGTCCCCGTTGGATGGGTAGTAGTTATGCTTGCTTACGATCTTTCTAGCAATGCGGAACAGAACCACGTAGAGAACCATATTTGCAATAACCAAAATAGTACACAAAATGGCATAGTACCATGATTTACCGGCCGCATTCAATTTGGTGTAATGCAAACAGCAGTCGGTACCGCCTTCTCCAAAACTAACAACGTGGAAACTCAACGGGACCAAGCACGCAACGATGAATGTAACTGCCATACCAATGTCGATTCTTCTTTTAGTCACCAGCGTGTTGCTTCGTAACGGGAAAGCAAGCGAGATTGTCTGATACAGAACAATGTACGTTGTCACGAGGAGGGGCAATTGGAAAGCGAACACACACAGATCAGCGGTTACCAAGCTGAAACACACCAAAGTGGGGTTTTGGGAAAGGTTCCTGGAAACGTGGAGCACCTGTACAGCGGCTGCGTGGATGATGCTGAAGAAGATAAATCCCAAGTCTGCAACCGACAGGTAAATCAAAATGACATGGAGGGCCTGCCAGGGTTTGTTCGTTTGAAACAATGCCGTAACGGATACGGAGTTTTCTATAAGCCCAACGGCACACAGAAATAAAGCAACTCCATATGCTCCTTGCAGTTGTATCTCGTTCGTTGGTGTGAACGGAACAACGCTGTTGCAATCAACGGTGCCATCCGTGATCTCCATGGGATCAAAACCGAGAAACCAAAGTTGGGGTCGGAAGATACCAGCTGTTTCATTTTTTGAGTATCCAGACGTTTTCATTGCAAAAAAGTTGGTCTTGTCGTATAAGTCTCAACTCTCTTTTACACACCACGGTATATTTGACACAGAGTTTTTTGACAGTTGCTGTACCTTCACAATCAGGTATGTCAAAATATAACAACTGAAAGGCCGACGTCTTGATTATGGTATTTTTTTTTCAGGAAGAACCTCTTATTTCCCCTTGTCTCCGCGTCTCTGAACTTAGTGCGAGTTAAACTCTACGTCATAGATTTTATGACAGTATTACAGCGTTACTGTAATCCCGAAACAAGGAATGCGTTGAAATATATGCGCTTCAACCCGACAACTGTACATCAAAAGTGAATGTGTTTTTACCAATCACCAACAGTTATATAAATATATCAAATGCCTGTCTGATATACAAACAGCTACCCGCATTCGTTTGTAGTGTTTTGCTACAAATGAGTAATATTTCCTGGTGCGAGGCAATTATCACACAAAACACTGGTGGCAAGTATTAAATGAGTTTTCTGAAGGGGAATTATAATGTAGGCCTACCCAATGGTGCACTGTAGTTTTTAAGGATGAGACGGTAAATTATGGATGTAATGTATCGACTGCCACTTTGTTTAATCAAAATACAAGGTTTTATTAGTCCTAACTCGTGGATAATGCATGCTATTTGACAAATAGGTAGCAAACGGTCATAATGGTGTTTTTATCACTTTTGCTTTGCTGATAACAGCTTGGCAGCGGGTGATGCATGGATATGGTTAAAAAAGTTATTTTTGTTCTGTAATATGATGAAGATGCATCTTTCCCACATTTTTTTACTGTGAATATTGTGATCGGTTCGTTGTGTAATCATATAGTGGTTCTCTAACCTTACACTATCGTCTGAATTCAAAGGCGTACTATGCGCGCTTAATTAAGCTTTATGTATCATGTGGCAATAACAATGTTTCCCCCCAGACGTTTTAGCAAATTTTCTGTTATCACCAAGGTGCACTTTTTCCCAAATGCCTTAAAACGTTCTATAAACCCATTATCCAGTAACAATATTCATTTTCAAATTATTACCACCACGAGTGAAATTCTCCATACTCTATTTCCGGTACGAGACTGAGTCAAAAATCGGAATAAAAGGATGCAAAAGCAGATTTATAGGTCGTTATTTCATGGACAATCATAATTTAGTGACCGAGGAAATAAACATTAACTATACATATTAAAACAAGCAAATTAAAAATTCTGTTTTAAAATGTTGTACTCTCATTGTACATGTGGTCCTTTAATACACGCCATGCCTAGAAGACGTAACGGTCGACAAAGTAAATTAACAACTGATTTGGTTGTTTCAGAAATATTTTAGTCTATCCCTTTGACCAATTATACCCCTGTATTACAGTAGATATCCACTTAATGAGTACACTGCAACTTTTACACAAAAAGCAAATAGAGTAAGCTTTAGGACGTTGCCATGTTAAGTGAACTATCTCAGTTTTATCCTTTTCCAATTTAATAATGAAAACCAACTAAAATGGTTTAGGGAGATGACTCCTAGAACGGACCCAGTTTACAATCACTTCTGGTTTGGTTACACCCTTTAGGAACCCGCTCTTTGTTGAGATTCCCAGCTGAGTTTCAACGTCTAATATCGTTCAAGAGCCAGCACAATATATGATTGAATGTCTCTCACGGGTACAAAATACAAGCAATGCTTTTCCAAGTACTTCGACTTACAATTACGTCAGCTGAGGGACAACTTTGAAAGCATTAGCTAAGCACGTTATTTGGCAGTTCCATTAAACATTTAGCGATCAAAGAGATTTTCTGCATTAGCCTTTCGTCCGCTCACTGATGTTTTGGTCGAAAGCATAATCAGTTACGTGTCTAATCTAGCTAGCTAATGTACAGATTGCAAAGCCTGCTCAATCTTCATGTTACGACAGTTTGACACCCGTTTTACATTCACTGTTTTAGCGAGATCATTACCGATATGTCATCTGGTGTTCATGTTTTTGTTATCCATTCTGCCAAATATAATAATGTCGGATTTTACGTTCCTTGATATCTTCGCCATTAAATATTAATGTTCTTGATCCCATTATCCCTAGTTGTAGAAATAACTTAAACTGTTTTCACTAGCGGTTTACCCTTATTGTGCTTGAGGAGCCGGGTGATTCAGCACTTCTGATGCAACGTACATTTGCATAAGTGGTAACTTTTCATTGAGTGTGGTGCCCCGTGAGTTTGCACTTTATTTCATTCAACACAGTGTTTCCGTAGATCGATTAATAGTTTAAGGAATGGCAGAAATGTTAAATGTGCTTTGTGAATTCCAAATTATGCCTTTCCTCGACTTTGCTTATCTATGTAGCCCTGGCGTGCTGTAAGCGGCATGCTTATGATGGTTTCAGTCATCTCTGGAACTCAGGGTAATTCTATTGTGCTACTTGCAGACGTCCAAAATACCATATCCAAAATGTTATATCTTCAGTATACAAAATCTCAGCATTATTTTGTGAGAAATGTGAGAAATGTTAATCTTCATTGTTCACTGCGACATCCAAAACTCTTCACAGTCAGTTATGTCATCAATCATCACCAAGGTAGTACAAAAATTCCAGTGCACATAATATAATCGCACGTGTCATTATGTGAATGAATGTAGGAGATGTGCTTTATCACAACAACTACAATGTCTTCATCAGTTTATGCTGGTTTCAAGATGGAGAGTGCGGCAAAATTTCCTGGTTTACCCTGCTTGCTGTCAGTTATGAAACTTGGAGTATTTCACTTTAAATTTTAGAAAAGAGCATATTTGTGATTTTTGTTTCCAAAGCGCTGAAAAGGGCTCTGGCCTGATATATACACAGTAAGCGGATCCAGGATGAGGGAGGAGGAACATTTCTTTATATGTCTTTTTCGTTGAAACTATTCATTCAAAGGTCTATCTCAGATTATCTCCAAGCTGCTTGCAATTTAGAATAGTAAAATTTCTTCTTGGAATTGTAGCAATTAATGACAAATTCAGTTTCCTACACATGGTACATGTACCCCCCCCCCCCCCCCCCCCCGAAAAAAAAGAACTTGCAATTGGCACGAGGAAATATAGTTACGTCTTGTTTTACGATGAATGGGGCATCATTTAATAGTGAAGAAATCTTGTTTTCTGAATGTTTTTCGAGAGTTCAGTCAAACTGGCAATATCGGGTGGGCGACTCCAAACACCCTCTCCGGATCTGGCATGACGATATTTTCTTTAGAAAACATCAATTTCATCTCTGAAAGTTGTGTTAATGAGTTTTTGTTGTCTTGTAGTACTTTGGCGGCGGTTGAACAAGCAGGGTTTTCAAAGAACTCGACCTCAGCGCCCTCTGGAATCGTTTCCAAAAGAGCTTTAAGCAGTGCCATCATTGCAGCAGATGATTCAGCGTAAAGTGGCGCGAGATGGAAATAATGAGGAGCGTCTTGGATGACACCGTAACCCTTTACGGCCCCGTCGCGTGCTACAGCTACCAAAGTGGTAGAAGTTGGTTTTGTTAGCCAAATTTCCAAACATTTTCTCCTAGGGAACCCGTGGATAGACGTGTCGTACGCAAATAAGCTTTCAAAGTCGACGTCATTCTTTTGAAGGATTTTGATTGGTGGATCAGACGCGTCGTCTGACACTTCACCTGTTCTTAGCTTTGATATGTCTATTTTACCGGTGCAAACCATGATAGATTTGAAATTACCCGAGGCAAGCTTCATCCCAAGTTTCATATTGGTTTGGACCCTCTCAACCACGCTCCACAGAAGCAGATTTCTTTCCCCAACGATGTCTAAAATTCTTCTGGCTATCCGTTTGGCTTGAGAAATAAAGTAAAAGGCAAGCTAAATAAAAACGACAGTAGACCTAACACCATCTAATACTGTAAAATTGTTACTAAATACCTATTACCTTGCGGATGGAATTGTTTGTCGAACTGATCTGATTAGTGACATTTGGAAGCGTATTTCTTGCCGTTTCTAATATACTGCACATTATAATTTTCTTTTGCCCCAATACCCTTATGACAGTAGAGAAAAATTCTATCATTATACAATTTTGCAATTATTTATTGTACTCATGCAAAAGGGCGTTTTAGGGTAAAATGGAAATTTAGCTTTTTGCTTGACAAAATGTTGCTAAATTCTTACCGACTTTTGTTCCTCGATATTTCTTCGTCACGATGAAGTAACCGACAAACGCAGTGCTCTCGTTCAACATTACCGCAACTCTGCAACCTGCAATAAAACGGCGTGCTATTTTAAGGTGCACGGGCAAATTCGTCTATTGATCATAAGGCCAATTACGTGACTATTATACATTTGCCACATTTAAGATATTGTTGCTTCATTAGTTGTTCTAAAACATCTAAATAGGCCTTAAGCACACACTGAGCTAGAAATCTTAAGAGTTTGCAATAAATTTTGCTCTGGCTCTGACACATGACAAAAAGCTTTAAAACTAACACAGAAAAGGCCTCTTGATGCACGAGTGAATAAAAACAGAAAGTGGCTATAAAAGAAAAAGCATTGGAAACAGGTTCAAAGTCCACGCTGAAGATTTTTTTTTTTTTTTTTTTGGAAAATATTGTGTATTATGGTAGGCTCTCACCAATCAGCTGTCCCAAGTGCTGTGCAACAATGAAGTTTTCTTCTCCTACGTACTCCATTATAGCTGACAGCGTTTCTTTACTCGTGAAGAATTGGGCCTCCTCCACTAAGCAGTAAATCCCCGGGATATCATCCTGCCGCGCTGAGCGTATGATGACGTCAGATGAAATGTCGTCTGCTGACATTCTGCAAAATACGAGCGTATAAACTGCATATAGGCCAACACATGTATGTTTGCTTATATTTATCCATATGGTTAAGACCTGATTTTCCAGAGGTTGAGCTCGATAAGTTTGTATTCATTGTGAATTGAATTTATTTGATTATTTTGGATTCTAAAAGCCACTGCTGCTCAGGGGCAGAAAAGGTTTCTACAGCAACCACTGTAACTGGTTTCTATAGCAGTTTAAGTGTTCCAAATGTAAAGTTTGGATAAAGAAACTTTCAGACAAATATATATCTTGGGACTGATAATCTACGGGCTGATATAATTTTTCGTCTGAACACATCAGCAATTGCACAAACAATGTCTGCCTACGGTGCTGTATATACATGTAAGTACTTGCAGTGAAACTGCAGATAAATGCCCTGTATCGATCTAAAAGGCTTAATGTGTTCTCAACATCATTGCAAACGATAAAAACCCATTAGGTCCTTTCATTACACTTCTATTGTAGGAGTTATTCAACTGGAGCGTTTTGACTTGCAATTACCTGCTTTAACACTGGGGTCACATGAACACATTCACATTTCTAAGTGGAGGTATAAATCTAGTTTCACTTTAAATACTACTAGTTTCTGTCAAACAAGCAATGCAGTAAACAATATTTAACAAGCTTTGCTCTTTGTAGTTATATAAAAACCACATACCTTTAGCGGAATGGCTTACTACTGGAACGCTTAATTGGTCAATTCCACCAAGTGATCACAGCTTGATTCGAACAGTCCAGTTACGGCCAGTCCTGCTTAGCTGCCCCTTGATCGATGCGACTATCAGTGAGATGTAGGTGCTTGAGGTTGACCCTGAACGTCTTACAGCTTGATATGAGAGCTCACATAAGACGGGGCCTGTATAATAGGTCAAGGTCATTGGTATGATGATATGGGTCACAGGTAAAATACAAAGTCTCGTAGAATAGATCGATTTTTATTTTTGAAAACTAGCAGTGGTTGAAGTTTTGACACTTTCTGGGGACTCGTCCGACGTTCAATTGTGAGAAATAATTGATAAGATATAATCTAAAATGCGTCATTAGGTCCTTTACACAGTGTTGGTTGAAATGATTTTTATTAAAAGCCAACTTGAAAACAATGCGGTTCTAGAATGAAACGCAAATATGAAATCTATTATGGTTATTTGAAAGGAATAGCATCGAAAACGTGATCAAACACGTTTTGAGAGGGGATTTTCTGTGAATAATCTTTTCCTTTTATCCTTAAATTCAGAAATTGTTGGCATTCGATCAACATTCAAATCAGCATTACATGTACTTTATTGGTTTTAACACTAAGGGTTTTATTACAAGTCCCACTAAAAAGGCAATAGTTTTATACATATCTATCCAAGTGCACGTGGAAGAGTGAGTTAACAGATGGCTTTTTATAATGATGCATGGAGTTGTATTGTATAGATGGCGAATTGTTAACCAGGAATTATCCTTTTAAATGGCAGTCAATGTTTCGGCTATTTTAAGTTCTACGTCAATTTCACAATTTCTGTCATCAGCAAAATGAATATAATGTTATTTTATCAACATTAGAATGGGCACCAGGTGCAATTCAAACAAGAAAAACATTCCTCCGCATTATTTTCACATTTGTTCTAATTGTTTGGGCCATGAAAATTTAATTCTAGAAAATTAATTATGTGGTCGGATTAATTATAGCATTCGAATTGTTTGGACAACTACCGTATGTCTTATCTTGAAACTAGAGCCTTCGTGCGCGTGTTTATGTTAATGTGTCCGGGCGTGTGTTTGTGTGCAAAATGTTAATGTAGAAATAAAGTGATCAATGATAACTTCCAACCATTCTACCACAAACTTGTAGTTGTATAAAACCTTTGTATTGTCAATGATAACTGGATATGTGTTAGCGACAAAACTTATTTCGGACAGACATTTAATTAAGGAAGTCGTGACCACGTTTGCTTGCACGGCTCATAGCACGTTGCACGAGTGACTGCACGATGGACATTTGTGGCCCACCACACTGTCCTGTATGAGGCCCAGATTGACAAAAGATAATAATAAAAATAATAATAATAATAATAGTAATTGTGCCATCTTCCTAATTGACTTATGCAAAATTTGATTCTCAAACGGTTACACGTACGGTAATCAAAAATTGCATCATTGCTGCATGTAAAAGTGAATAAATTGCCCTGGAAACTATACTGTCTCTGGCACTGTAGGTTTATTTTGCAAAGATCTTTATAATTTAGTGAGTATTCTAAAATCCTGTTGCAGTCAGCGGCAGCTACATTGTGTAAAACGCCGAGTGCTGCTAACATTTGGTGAACCTGGACGCATCTTTGAACGCACCCTACAGAGGAGAAATTTTAGGTGTGAGCCCCCGCCCCCCTTCCCAGAGCCAATTTTACAATTTCTCGTTCATCCCCGATTTTAACTGACATGGACTGCAGTCACAGCTCTTCCCCCAAAAAGTTAAAGTATAGATATACTTTTGTTGTAGGTTTACTTATCCTCATTTCCTACCACGTCTTGACCTGATAAGTAAGCCCATCCCGCAAGAAAATGCAGTAGTATCGAAGTAGCAAAGAAGCATTAACGCAGTAGAGGTGTGGAGCATATTTGCAGTAGAAATGCAGCATAGCCTACTGCAATTCTACTTCAAAAATTACATAGGGTTGTACAGAGGAGGAGCATTAATGCAGTAGATTAGCAGCATGATAGAAGCATGTTTCAAATATGCTAATTAGCTCCCCAATCGAAGCAGATTTGAAGCATGTTTGTAGTATGATTGCAGTAGTCTACTGCGCTGGAGTATCTACTTCGTTTTCGTGCGGGCAGCCATGCAGGTTCTTTTAAGATGGCGTTTTGATACACATTAACCGTGTTAAAAAGACATTATATGGGGACGGCTAAAGTAATTAAATATGTCCGATTTCAATGTTCTCTTGAAAGCCTAGATGTCTGGTGGGGAAGTACAACGCGAGTGTTTTACATGATGGGAAACGATTTGAAGTGTATTACAAAGCTGTTCTTCTTACGAGACAATACTGTACGAATGGATAATCATAGAGATCTGATTCATAATTCTATTTAGATAATCAGTTTATTGCTAAGCTTGATCAGGTTGGAATATCATATTGTATTACTGTTAAACTTACCGTTTGTGAACCAATAATTTGATAATTGCTTAATGATATATCAAATTTCATACTTTTCAATCCACGATTCTTTCAAATTTCGATGAAATCTTATTCTTTACCTTATCGGTTGTAACATTACAAAATTAAAATGTTGGAAGTAAAATATTGGACGTTCCTATCGTATGAATTAGTCAATTGCCCCTTATTCCTGCTCTCTCTCTCTCTCTCTCTTTCTCTTTCTCTCTCTCTCTCAAAATTCTCGTTGCTATGCTTGGATTTTCCGAGCACAGGAAAATGTCTTGCCGACGGCAATTCATCAAGTTTGATAGCATCAGGATTTATTTCTGTCCCAGGTCCCCAAGACGTGGGGCCTGGTACACGTCGCCCAAGGCCGCTGTGGTTACTGGTACACTTATCACGAGGAGTTTGGAGTATAATGCATTAATATATATGTATTGTTACGCGGTTTACTGCAACGTACATGTTTTAAACCTTGCGCATTGTTTAGAAGTGTTTGTGGGGAACGCGCTACCCCGCTCCGTTGATAATGACTTTGACCACACACTTTGAACAATGCATTCGGAACAACTAACATTTCAGATAACGCATATGATATCATTATTTATATTGACCTAGGAGAGCGTTTGGCATAAGACGCACGTCAACTGAGAAAATAGTACTTAACTCACTTTGCCACCGCAAATGTTCTCACGGAGATTTGTAAAAGCGGTGTCTGGAAGCGGTTTTCAACAAAATATTATATATTCAGTGCTGTCAATTACATTTTATCTTAAGGCAATTTACTCTGTTTTCATGTACGCATATCACTTAAGGTACAATGTTTTGATGTGTGTTGGCATCATGCTTACCCCATTAGCATTATTGTCAGTTTCTTTGAACACTCGAAGCGTGCTCTTTGAATAAAAAGCCGACGTACCCATTTAGCTAAAATAATGTCCCTTTATCTTATCTAAAAGCACGAATGAACAGTATTGCTACTTTGCTGTGGTGATTTCAAACCGCTCTTTCTGGTGAACGAAACCTTAAAAATATGTTTTGCTTCCTTGTTCGTAATTCAAAAAGGACTGTTTTGGTTAAGTTTATAGCCCCTCTGGCGATCATCTCTATCTTGCGCCGGTCGCACACGCAAAAATCCCAAACTAGTATATGTACATATACATGCACAGAGAGAGAGAGAGAGAGAAGGAGAGAGAGAGAGATTGAAGAGATCTGTAAAATGATAAATGTATGTGAAATGGGTTGGGAACGGTTCTGTTTCCTTTCTGTTGCCTATTTCAGCTAATTGCAACTATTAGCAATACGTTCTTCAACTTTCTCTATCAACTCTTTTTTCTTTCAAGAGTTCAGCATTTGGACTTATTTCACTTTTTCTCTTACCATAAAGCCACCGATCTTGTGTGCAAGTGAGCCTTCACTTAGCAAAGATGCACTTCTTCTGATTTTTTTTTTTTTTTTTTTTTTTTGTACAAAGACAGGCTTATCAAAGCAACCCGTCTATTAAACACCAGTAAGCACGGTTCGTGTGCACCATGCATCGCGTACTCTGACGTATTTAAGGTAATTTAAGTGAACATGTTGAACGCAAAACTTAATTAAATTGTTACAAATGTCTCTTGTTTATGGTCGGTTAATACAATGACCCAAATATAATGAGCCATTGGTTAATATCAATGAAATATGTTCGAGTTGGCATGTACAGAATATGAATTATCTTTTATAAGGGCATAATGATTTTAATATGATTCATTTTCACTTACAAACTGTTCGGAACAAAACAGCGAACGCCCAGTGACCTCAAAATAAGGTTAGGTAATTTCCATTTTTTACCGTTCTGTAAATTTATTTATTTATTTATTTATTATTGATTGTCCCCATGCAGGCTTTCGTCTATGCACTGATCTATTAATTAATGAGCAAAAAACTAATCACGTTCGCGCAGGCCACACACACACACACACACACACACACACGCATGCACACACTCACAAACTCTCTTACGCGCGCCCACGCAAACACATACACACACATGCACACAAACCTGCACATGAAAGAAGAATACATATTCAGGTTTTGTCCCACAGTGCACTTAAATGCACTTCAATTCATTTCAATCTGAAACCACTCTATTATAACAACTCATGCAATTAGTCAAAAATTACCGAATCTTGACCATGAAATGATATATCCCCTCAATTAATCGCGGCCCAAAGAATTATAATATCACTGACAAAGAAAACTGTTCACGAATTGACAGTATATCACAATTAATCCAAATTAGAATAAACAGCAGTCATTAGTCACTAATGTCAGTCAAATATGCACTTATTAGGTAGTTTAAAAACAATTATTTAAATGTGATAACTATTGTGTACAACACACCTTTGTAAATAATGGATTTGCCCCAAGAAACCGTCTACCATAGTCAAATGGATGATTTCTTTAGTTATGTTTTGTTGCAAGGCTATTTTTGATGTGTTCAATTTAAATTTTAATTAAAATTTGTTTCGATTGTTAGTATTTTTTTTTTACATCCGTAACATAATGCATGTATTTGTCGATTATGGAAATAAAATTCCTTTCGGTTTCATTGGAAACTTTTAAACCCCTCATACATGTACAAAAAAGACGGAAAAAGGGCAAAGATCACATGCATAGGAATTTTTTGCTTATCCACATTTACTCTAAAAAACAATTAACAAGAACTAGGTCAAATGCACACAACACAGATATCAATTGGAAAGCAATTCTTTTACAAAACATAACGTGCATTGCATATTTTTTGCGCCGTTAAGTGCAGAGCATTAAACCCAGAAGCCATGATGGGGCCCAGATTGAACGAAATAGCTGGTGCGACTCCGTGTAATTTTAAAATAATTGGTATTTAGATTTTAATGTGTTTTACTTACGCACTTCAGCCAGATACGTTGTACAACACTTGAATTATAATACAGCAAAAGGACTGACTTAGAGAGCTGGTTTCACAAGATGGTTAAAATCTCAAAAATTGGTCTAAATTTTAGCCCCAGATGTTGTCTACTTCAATTTAGATAAGTTGCATTGAACTGAAACGTAAGTCATGCCATGTTGCAGGCACAGTTTTCAATTCCATCGGGCAACTATGCATGTGTCTTGTGTCAGAAGGGACAGGTACTTTTGATTTAGTGCACGATTTGGGCCCCAGTGAACTTCAATTTCGAAATCTGTTATCTGCTGTCTAAGCGATATTGCGTCTGTGATTTGTACAGAAGAGAGCAAATAATATATTTTATTTAAATATTATCAACAGTCATCCCAATAACAATGCAGCAAGATTATGCAGCAAGATCTATTTAATTTATTTTTAAAGAAAGTTAAATTTGAAAAGTGACTCTCTGACGGACCCTGTGAGCTTGAAGGCTTCCTGAGATAGCCTCCTTACAATAAACACCACGCAGGCGCATTTGCATCTTATTTAACCAATGTTGGAAAAGCTTTAATTAAAGTTAAGTTTTATGTTCGTGTCCTTATCAAAGGTACCATTATTCTTTGACAATAAGACAAACGGAAACTAAAATGGCACTATAACGTTTCTTTAATACATCCTGTAATAAAGTAGTCAGACATAAACTGTATATTTTATGCAAACATATCTTACAATGACAGGAAGAGTAAAAGTTGCTTACACCCTTTTAGTTAAATAGATATAGGACATAATGGAATAATTATATTCCCATACTACAGTCACGCCCTTTTAATCCCGTTCGAATTAATTTTTGTCCAATTAGTTAACTTGTCGTCGTAAAAAAATATTTAGATTTTAGCTAATTTATAACAATACTGTTTGAGTCACATTTTCATCAATATTGTAACTCAAATTTTTCATACATTTTTCTTTATCTTTTTATTCTTCTCTGTCATTATTATTATTGTAATTATTATTCATCTCTTTTTGTATTTCTGATACTTTCTAATATGTCTATCAAGTTTAAATGGCTCTGGTACAACACAACGTAACTGTCCTTATCAGAGAGTGCAAAAAGATTAACCGTTTGATAAATTGTTTAAATGGTGTTTAAACCCCTAGTTTGCGGACGCGATGTGACCGCGTGAAAGAGGCACTCAGTAGTACCCACACGTGAATTAATATGCACGTCACGACGTTCGACTGTAGTCACCTCACCGTTACCAAGCGGGAATAATTCGGGCACGTCCAAAGGCGGCGATATATAAGGGGCGAACGCTTATCGGGTGTTTCATCCCCCGTTTGGTAACGGTTAGGTAAGGAGAAACAGATCTTCAGGTTAGGAACTCAGAGGCCGTTTTCTGATTTGTTACCGGTTCAAGATGTTCGCTCTGAAGGTGAGTCCAATGCTGAATTGATAATCAATGTTCTTCAAATTGACATTGCTGATGGTATTTGATGGTATTTAAAATTGGCATTTGAAATTGTTTGTTTATTTTCTTTTCTTTCACACGCAGCTTCGTACATCCTACCAAACAAATCCAAACTTTGTAAATATCGTCCCAGAAAACCAGTGCAATTCTATGCAAAGAAAAATCATCAAAGAGAAAAGAGACTTTGCTGATATACATGTATGGTTTGCATAGCATTTGTAATGCTTGGGCAAGTGGCACTTTTATGTACAATAAGTTTCATAGTTTGGCTTTCATATTTTGACAGTGATTACTTTTTAAAAGCAGACAAGGGGCCCAGGTTTTCATCATACGTAAAGTTTAAATCCTGTAACTGATTGCTTTTTCGTGTTGTACTAGAGCACCGTTTTGCATTTTTAGGATTTATCTTTTAATTTACATTTCCATTTGACTGAGGTTTCCTCTTAAGCCTCAATATACATTTTCTCAACTCTCACTTTCTCATTTTCTCCATAATGTCTTTTTCTTACTGCATAAAATTGTTCCTGACAAGAAAAGTCTTTAATCCTGATTCCAAGCCAGTAGTTGTCAACGCAGTAATCATTCTCCTAAAGAGCAGTTACCAACTGATTTTAGTCCCTTTTTTTGAATCTCTCAAGTGATCTGTCAGCCAAGGTGATTGCCCTCCGCCCACCAATCATTGCAAACGGACCTGTCACATGTACCGATGGCCAGTCAGTGAGCATTCGCTGTCCTCTTGTAGAGTATGCAACGTCGTTGCCATAATCATGCATAAACATTGATCCTTAAGTACATTTTTGGGTAATTTAATTAAAGCAATACACACAGTATCAAATAAATAACTAGACCGTTTTATATTCTTTGCAAACATGTGCTTCATTTGGTTTGAATGCAATGTTGTATTTTCCTGATACACACCGAATCAGCTGGTGGTCTTTCACGACGAAACCGTTAAAAACCACAGCACGGTAATTGGGCCATGACATCCGCGGTTTAAACTACACGTGAGGTGGAAGCATAATGGCACACCGGCATTTTTGATACCTTTATTGGGAACATTAGTTTCTTTCAATTTCCCCACCGTGACTAAATCTCTGCAGGGTCTTGCACTCACTAAAGTAACAGCAATGGTATGTTTTGAGAGAGAAAAAGATAGAGATGTCATTATCCCCAGGTTACTGGGGGGTTACCCTTACAGAGATTTCTATTAACATTTGTTTAAGGTCGAATACACTATTTCTTTTTTCATTTAGGGACTTTACAGATCTGTTCCTCTGACAATTACAAATATATTAGAAGTGTGCTGCAGCCCTCTTTCAAAAAAAAACTGCTCTCTTTCCTCCATCTTGAACCTAAATTGCTATGTTTGAATTGATCTTGTCTTTTCAGACTTTTTTCCAATCGCTGTACCTCGTAGCATCAATTCTACCGTTGACCATTGACGCAGGTAAGATAGATGTAGGCCTATTGCAGTAGTTGTATACATGTTTAGCTAGTATTATTAAATGACAAAAACTCCAGTTCAGATGGACAGGGAAGTTAGTTTCTTGGCCTCTGCTGTGCATCGATGAGTGAGGCGCACCTGCGTTTATCATAGAATTGTATTATAACAAGGCAGCAAAGCTGTCAAATGTACAGACAAAAAACAGGAAATAACTATGCACAAAATAGGCTACTGTCAATTCTGATGCAAAAGTACATTATGTTAAACTGCAAATTCAACATCAAATTTTAATTATGCTCAACAGGAAATACCAATGTAAGTAAAATGTGTAACAAGTTCACACTTTGAAAATGTATAACTTCCAGAAAAAGAAGCCAATTAGACTGCTTTTCCAACTCAGGCTGCATTTTTGTCCTGTATTTCTTTTTTGAAAGTTTGGCAATCATAAGTAACATGGTTTTCCCATAATGGTCATCATGGCAGCAGCACCCAAAATTGTGTTTTCTTCTATTCTGATGCCATATTACATAATGGTTAACAGCATAATGACCGTCAATTTTTAATAATAAAAAAAACGTATCACGGATTTTCAGAAAATGTGACTAGCATGGGTCTTCAAGCCCGTGGAACTTCAAAGTCACACCTTGAAAATGCCAATATGTGAAAAATTAAATTTTCACAAAAAAAAAAAAAAAAAACGTTTAACTGGCAGTAAGAATTACCAAACAGACTGCATTGCCTACTGAAGCTGTATTTTAGTCCCATATTTCTTTCCTGTTAGTATGAGAACAGTAAGTGACATGGTTTTTCTTAAATGGTCATCATGGGAGCAGTGCCCAAAATAGTTTTTTTTTTCAAATTTTAATGCAATATTACATAAAGTTTAACAGCATAATGACCATCAATTTTAATAATAAAATATTACCGTAGTATGATGGATATTCAGAAAATGTGACTAGCAAAGGTCTTCAGGCCCATGGAACTTCAAAGTCACAACTTGAAAATGCCAAAATGTAAACAAGACAGCAATGTTCTGAAATGTTTTTTTTTCCAGTTTTAACAATTTCTAACATAAAACAAAATTAACAGTTTACTACCGTTTTTATATGATCAACTAAAAAAATTGATGATATGGGAAAAATATTAATAGAGCAGTGTTAAATGTCCAATTTCCTCCATTCTGAGATTCTGAACAAAGTGAATGATTGAATCTGACAAACTGCAATGATATGAGTTTATTTCCATTTTTGAAACTTTATTACACAATACACGATTACAAGTTTACCATCATTTTTACATAATCAAGTAATGATGTTGTAAAGATGCAGGAAATGCCAAACAAACACTTATACGTATCTTATTAATTAAAAATTGAAACTGTTAACATGCCGTATAATGGCTGTATTATGCTGATTTTCAAACTCAACCTGCATTTTAGTAAGATTGACCACTCCTGTGAGTTTCATGACAACAGGCCTATCAGTTTTCCTTGAAATGTATTTTCAGTGTTGCATATATATGCTGAAAAGTGAAAAAACAGCATAACTTCTACAATAATGGCCCGATCATGCTGATTTTCGAACTGCATTTTATGAATATTCATCAGCTCTGTAAATATACAGCCAAAAAGTAAAACTGCCTTCCACTTATCGTGTTTACAATGAAAGTGCACGGCGCCAGTGCCAGCGACAGTGACGGCGACGACGACAGACGCAGGTGATGGCAATATGTACAGACACATCTGTACTTATTTACTGTACTGTTTGAGAACAGTAAGTGACATGGTTTTTCTTAAATGGTCATCATGGGAGCAGTGCCCAAAATAGTTTTTTTTTCAAATTTTGATGCAATATTACATAATGTTTAACAGCATAATGACCATCAATTTTTTATAATAAAATATTAGTGTCATGGATATTCAGAAAATGTGACTAGCAAAGGTCTTCAGGCCCATGGAATTTCAAAGTCTCAACTTGAAAATGCCAAAATGTAAACAAAGACAGCACTGTTCTGAAATGTTTTTTTTTTTTTTTTTTTTTCATTTTTAACAATTTTTTAACATAAAACAAAATAAACGTTTTACTGCCATTTTTATAAGATCAACTAAGAAAATTGATGAGATGGGAAAAATATCAATACAACAGTGTTAAATGTCCAATTTCCTCCATTCTGAGATTCTGAAGATAGTAGATGATTGAATCTGACAAACTGCAATGATATGAGTTTATTTCCATTTTTGACACTTTATTACACAATACACGATAACAAGTTTACCATCATTTTTACGTAATCAACTAATAATGTTGTAAAGATGCAGGAAATGTCAACCAAACACTTTTACATGTCTTATTAGTTAAATAATGAGACTGTTAACATGCCTAAGAATTGAATCTGAGGAAATGTGAAACAAGACAGCACTGTTCTGACATGGGTTTATTTCTTATACTTATACTTATACTTATACTTATATGGTTGTTTAATAGACAAATGATGGAGGCATTCACGAACAGTTAAGTGAGAAGAAGATGTATACGCGTGGCAACAGATTGATGTACCCATTAATTCTACTTAACCCTGTAGCTTCCTCACTTCATTAAGGCCAATATACAAGTTAATTGTACGGTATTTATTGCTGCTATTTGCATAATTGAAAGTCCTTTAATGTACCATTTGCTACAGTCTATAGGGCGTCGTTGAATCTAGACACATAGGGAATATTGCTATATTCACGCAGGACAGCTAGTATCTTTTTATATGGTTATTTATTCATCGTTCTAGCATTTCAATAAGATAAATATTATAAGTTATTATAATAATTATTATTTGAAATATGCGTTTTGGGTAGGTCCAGATTTCAGGGTCTCCCTGTACATGAATGATAGCAACCGTTGCAAAGGTCATTGAACTTTCATGAAAATTCTTAAAACGTTTCCGTCAAGACTCTAAGACTGCATGTAATTAAAATGAAAACCTTAGACTCTGAATATTTCCTCTGCTACAAAAGAAAGTACGTGTAAAAACCAATCTGTACGTATTCTGATGTTGCATGATTAAGATATACAGTCATGATTTTCGATGTCTTTTCAGCTCCTCGTGCTAAACGTCAAGCCAACTGCGCATGCCCAGCGAATGGGTTCACTGCTCAGGAGAAACAAGGTCTTGTGGACCGTCACAATTTCCATAGGGCAAATGTGAACCCACCGGCATCTGATATGACACGTATGGTGAGTTAACGCATGCACACACACAAATATGAATAGATAACCAGCTTTGTTATCACACCTCCATTCTGCCACAAACTTGTAGTTGTATAAAAAATTTTGAATGATAATTCGATAAGTGTTAAGGAGAAAACTTATTTCGACAGACTTAAATGATGAAGTCGCGACCACGTTTGCTTGCACGGCTCATAGCATTTAAAACATTATAGTGACTGCTTAATGGGCATTTCTGGCCCGCTGCACTTCCCTGTGTGTGGCCCAAATTGACAAAAGATAATAATAATAATAATAATAATAATAATAATAATAATAATAATGCAAAAAAAAAAATGAAAAAAATAAAAGTAAATCGTTTGTTTAAGGTATGGGACGATGATTTAGCCAACTGTGACGCCCAGGCGTACGCCAACAGATGCATATGGGCTCACGGCACCGTGGACCTCACCGGCTGCCCTTACGACTTCAGCACACCCCAGTACAGAGGTCAGAATCTATGGGCAAGGACAGCCTTCTCGGCCCAGAAACCGACCAATCTGGCGACAAACGTCGTGGACAGTCTTCATGCAGAGAATCAATATTATAATTACGCTTCCAATACGTGTAACAATGGGAAAGTGTGTGGACACTATACACAGGTAAGTGGTGATGATAATTGTTATCAAGTGTAACATAAATGAAAGTCCTAGGAATGGAAGTTCGGGCTCCCATATGATTAGTACAGGTTAGGGTTAGTTGGAGTGTTGGGGTTGGGATATGGGACGAATGTCACCTGTGCAAAGTAATGGGAAGCGGACCACGGTTCCTAGCGGACTTCCATTCCTGTCACACTTGTAAACTAATTTGTGTAAACAAATGTTAAGTGCGTGTGTGTATTAGGAGGCGGGGGGGGGGGGAGGTCTTTTATAAAAAAAGTGACAAAGACATCTGTCGACTTGACCAAATTATTTCGACCTGCACTTATTTTAAAATTATTTTAGTGAGTTATTTAGTTTCCGTTTGGCTTAAAGAAAGCAGCAAAGATGAGAACTGTTATTTGTGCATAGTATGCACAGTGTATGTCGATCCCGAGGAATTGTTGCACAGTTGCTCTGACCTACATGTACATGTATTCCTCGTTCCTGTCACTTTCAAGCTTGTATGGGCCAACAGTTACCGCCTGGGATGTGGTATCGCATACTGCACCACGGGGTCGCCATTTGCGCAGTCCCAAAATTGGTGGAATGTCGTCTGTCACTATTTCCCTGGGTGAGTATGAGCGTGCGCTCGTGCGTGCGCTCGTGCGTGCATGCGTATGTGTGTGTCAGTGTTATGTGTCTGTGTGGTTGTGAGTGTGTACACGTTCGTGTGTTTGTGTGCGTATGAAGTGTATTTATGTTAGTCCACGCTAGGGTATGTGTGAGTATGTTGCATATGTGTGTGTTATGCGTTCTTTGCTCGTGTACTGGCCACATATCGTGTACATGTCTATGTGTGTGCATATAATGGTACAAATATACAAATGTCCGATATACATGAGGATGTAACTAGCAGACTATTAAAAAATCTAAGTGCGTTGATCTACATATCATGCTTTTTGAATAAACAGGTTTGTGTTAAGGTAAAATACTTTTTTATATGGTAAATGCGACCTATCTGTGACTATAACTTACTGTTTTATTGGGTGTGTTTATATAGAGGTAACTACCAGGGCCAGAAACCATACAAGAGTGGTCAAGGCTGCAGTCAGTGCCCATCAGGATCTGGGGGATGTTCCAATAACGGGAAACTATGTAGTAAGTAGAAGACAGAAATAATGTAAATGTCAAGATTACTGAAATGTTTTATTTATTTATCTATTTATTTATTGACTACTTGATTGGGCTAGGCTACAAGCACAATGTTTACGGAGACTAACTTTCATAATACAATGCCCCAGGATAGTCGACCTTCGGTGTCGGTTTCATAGTAAACAGTTTTATGTATCTATTTTTTATGTACAGACACAGATGTGTCTGTACATATTGCCATCACCTGCGTCTGTCGTCGCCGATGGCGATGGCGATGGCGATGGCGATGGCGATGGCGATGCCGATGCCGGCGCCGTGCACTTTCCTTGTAAACACGATAAGTGGAGGGCAGTTTTACTTTTTGGCTTTATATTAACAGAGCTGATGAATATTCATAAAACGCAGGTCAAGTTCAAAAATCAGCATGATCGGGCCATTATTGTAGAAGTAATGCTGTTTTTTCACTTTTCAGCATATTTTTCACATTTCCTCAGATTCAATTCTTAGGCATGTTAACAGTCTCATTATTAAACTAATAAGATACGTAAAAGTTTTTGTTTGACATTTCCTGCATCTTTACAACATTGTTAGTTGATTTTGTAAAAATGATGGTAAACTTGTTATCGTGTATTGTGTAATAAAGTTTCAAAAATGGAAATAAACTCATATCATTGCAGTTTGTCAGATTCAATCATTCACTATGTTCAGAATCTCAGAATGGAAGGAATTGGACATTTAACACTGCTCTATTGAAATTTTTCCCATCTCATCAATTTTCTTAGTTGATCATATAAAAGTGGCAGTAAACTGTTAATTTTGTTTTATGTTAAAAATTGTTAAAAATGGAAAAAAAAACATTTCAGAACAGTGCTGTCTTGTTTACATTTTGGCATTTTCAAGTTGTGACTTTGAAGTTCCATGGGCCTGAAGACCTTTGCTAGTCACATTTTCTGAATATCCATGATACTAATATTTTATTATTAAAAATTGATGGTCATTATGCTGTTAAACATTATGTAATATTGCATCAAAATTTGAAAAAAACCTATTTTGGGCACTGCTCCCATGATGACCATTTAAGAAAAACCATGTCACTTACTGTTCTCAAACAGTACAGTAAATATATATAGATGTGTCTGCACATATTGCCATCACCTGCGTCTGTCGTCCCCGTCATCGCCGGCGCCGGCGCCTTGCACTTTCATTGTAAACACGATAAGTGGAAGGCAGCTTTACTTTTTGGCTTTATATTTACAGAGCTGATGAATATTCATAAAACGCAGGTCAAGTTCGAAAATCAGCATGATTGGGTCATTATTGTAGAAGTTATGCTTTATTTTTCACTTTTCAGCATATATGCAACACTGTAAACACATTCCAAGGAAAACCGATAGGCCTGTTGTCATGAAACTCACAGGAGTAATCTATCTTACTAAAATGCAGGTCAAGTTAGAAAATGGGCATGATCAGGCCACTATTTTAGTAGTTATGTTTTTTTTTCACTTTTCAGCATATATGCAACACTGTAAACACAATATAAGAAAAACAGATAGGCCAATTGTCATTAAACTCACAGGAGTGGTCAATCCTTCTAAAACGCAGGTTGAGTTAAAAGATCAGCATAATTGGGCCATTATTTTAGAAGTTATGTTGTTTTTTCACATTTTCTCAGATTCAATTCTTAGGCATGTTAACAGTTTCATTATTTAATTAATAAGATATTAAAAGTGTTTGTTTGACATTTCCTGCATCTTTACAACATTGTTACTTGATTTTGTAAAAATGATGGTTAATTTGTTATCGTGTATTGTGTAATAAAGTTTCAAAAATGGAAATAAACTCATATCATTGCAGTTTGTCAGATTCAATCATTCACTATGTTCAGAATCTCAGAATGGAAGAAATTGGACATTTAACACTGCTCTATTGATATTTTCCCATCTCATCAATTTTTTAGTTGATCATATAAAAATGGCAGTAAACTGTTAATTTTGTTTTATGTTAAAAAATGTTAAAAATGGAAAAAAAAAAACATTTCAGAACAGTGCTGTCTTGTTTACATTTTGGCATTTTCAAGTTGTGACTTTGAAGTTCCATGGGCCGGAAGACCTTTGCTAGTCACATTTTCTGAATATCCATGATACTAATATTTTATTATTAAAAATTGATGGTCATTATGCTGTTAAACATTATGTAATATTGCATCAAAATTTGAAAAAAAACCTATTTTGGGCACTGCTCCCATGATGACCATTTAAAAAAAATCAAGTCACTTACTGTTCTCAAACTTACAGGAAAGAAACATGGGACTAAAATATAGCTTCAGTAGGCAATGCAATCTGCCAGTTAAACAGTTTTTTTGTGAAATTTTAATTTTTCACATATTGGCATTTTCAAGGTGTGACTTTGAAGTTCCACAGGCTTGAAGACCCATGCTTGTCACATTTTCTGAAAATCCATGATACGTATATTTTATTATTAAAAATTGATTGTCATTATGCTGTTAAACATTATGTAATATTGCATCAGAATAGAAGAAAACACAATTTTGGGTGCTGCTGCCATTATGACCATTTTGGGAAAACCATGTTACTTATGATTGCCAAACTTTCAAAAAAGAAATACAGGACTAAAATGCAGCCTGAGTTGGAAAAGCAGTCTAATTGACTTCTTTTTCTGGAAGTTTTACATTTTCAAAGGGTGAACTTGAACTCCCATGGGCCTGAAGCCTTATGTTTGTTACACATTTTACTTACATTGGTATTACCTGTTGAGCATAATTAGAATTTGATGTTGAATTTGCAGTTTAACATAATGTACTTTTGCATCAGAATTGACAGTAGCCTATTTTGTTATTTCCTGCTTTTTGTCTGTACATTTGACAGCTTTGCTGCCTTGTTTTGTTTATTTTGTCTTTTAGTCTCCTCATACGAATGTACTATGAACCCATCAGCTTGTGGTGGTAAGTTCAACATTTATATAATATTTTTAGTTACAAATGTGTTAATTCAGTCAAAAAGTGAATCAAGGCAATCCAACTTGAATTTTCTAAAGAATTTCAAAGTAAGGGTAGTTTTTTATGGATAACTTGACAAGAAACAAAGCGAATCAGCATTCGGAGGACGTATGGAATCCACGTGGACAACTTGCACGTCACTGTCATCTGACGGTCGCATTTAATAACAGCTAGAGATCCAGGCATTTCTTTCATAGCTGACATGTTCCAAAAAGGCTATAGCAAATTTAACAAAAAAATCACAAGGAATTGGCTGCTTTAAAAAGTAATAGTTGTACATAAGATCTTATTATCACTCATTTCTATAGGCCTATAACTGAATTCTAACCCAGCAAGGATTTATCCTAACAGTGGCGGATTTGGGAGAGTCAGGGGGGGCTGATCCCCCATTCGGTTTCTGAAAAAACATCACACCAATGGTCCCATCTTCAAATTAGAATGTTGACTAGCTGAATCATAATTCTAAACCGCACCAAATGGCAGTGTTCGCCCTCTAAAATAACAGAAAATTTCGGATTCCTGTAGCGGGCCCCGAACCCCACGCCAGGGGGGCCGGCTTTGTATCCACGGACCCCCCCTTTAAATAAATCTGGATCCGCCCATGCCTAAGGTACATATACATGAAAATGAATGATTTTCACGTTCTCACGAAATACTTTTTTAATATGAGAATGTTTTCAGAACAAACGTTATAAACCTCTTAATCTTAATTTACTATATTTATTGTGTCATGTTAGTATAATACAAATGCTGCACTTATGTCATTACAGGTGGTGGATGCAACAAACAATGTGTGAATGGCAACCTCAATACTCAAACTTGTACGTGTATCTGCAACCAGAGTTGGACTGGGACTTTGTGTGACCAACGTAAGTATATGTGCTATTCTTTGGGATATTTTCCATGAAGTGTAAACGTTTTAAGACCCATCTACACCCCCTGTTATTGGCATCCCCCGTAAGAAGTATTGTTAATTATTTTTACAACTTATCACACAAATGTATAATGAAATACTTGCATAACCATTTATTTACTGTTTACTTTAACAATATGAAACACTATTTTTTGTGTTTGTAAATATTTACCGTTGCATCTCTTCGTAATTTACCCTTTCAGAGGTCTGTACCAAAAACTGCGGTGCAAATGGATATCTCAATTCTCAAAGTTGTACGTGTATCTGCAATCAGGGTTGGACCGGAACTTTGTGTGACCAACGTAAGTATATGTGCAATTCTTTGTGATTATTGTCATAAAGAGTTATCTTTTTTGTCATCCACTCACATTACGGTTGCGGCATGTATTTCGTACTGGCTGTCACAGTTTTTGACTTAACTTTTAACCTGTAACTTTTAAGTCTTTTAATCAACTTCGCAACTTATCGTTCAGTTATGAAATGTGTTCTTGTCCATTTATCTTTTAATTACTCGATACATTTGAGAAGATGTCTATGGGCTCATTTCCTATGAAATTAAAGTTCATTATACGTAGATAGATACAAATCCGCGGGGACCCTTGCTGAATACAATCAGATTAACATATTATCAAGCCCACTCCTGACGTAAAGTTGAATGCGTAAAATGTGAGAATCGATCTGCGTAGAACAACAGTTTCATTGGAAATGAGCCCTATTAGTTTGAAAAGACTGACCGTTACATTTTTTCTAAAATTTATCTTTTTCAGCGGTTGGGGGTGGTTGTACCAAAAATTGTGGTGCGAACGGATACCTCAACACTCAAACGTGTACGTGTATCTGCAACCAGGGTTGGACTGGGACTTTGTGTGACCAACGTAAGTGGTATTCTTTGAGACCCCTGTTATAAAGTTTGAACGTTTAAGCATCCATCGGTTCTACATCTACAGCTTGTATTTTTTACAGATGTTGAATAAACATTTATTATTTTATATTTTGAAGTATCTTTGCCATTTTTAAGACTTATCACTCAAATATAAAATCTTTTTGTTAAATCAGTGATTAAAGTTCATTTTTATTTTACTTTATACCTTTGAAAAGTCAGCATGTTGTTAAAAAAGATACATTGTCGCATTTCATTCAAAAGTTACCTTTTTTCAGAGGTCTGCAACAAAAACTGCGGTGCGAACGGATACCTCAACACTCAAACTTGTACGTGTATCTGCAACCAGGGTTGGACCGGAACTTTGTGTGACCAGCGTAAGTGATGTTCTTTAAAATCCCTCGTCATAAAGTTTAAAGGTTTAAGCATTCACCTACGTTTTTGTATCTGGCTCTTCTGTTTACAACTGTTAAATAATCATTTATTCTTTTATACTTGTATTTTTTATTTTACTGCTTAACTCTCATTTATTCAATGTGTACGTTGTAGATCAGAATTATTTTAGTTCGTACATTTGAAATCAGCGTGTTGTTTTAAAAGATAAATAGCCACATTTCATTCAAAATTTACTTTGTTAGAGGTCTGCAATAAAAACTGTGGCGCGAACGGATACCTCAATTCGCAAACTTGTACGTGTATCTGCAACCAGGGATGGACCGGACCTCTATGTGACCAGCGTAAGTACATGTGATAACATTTGAGATGTATGTCACAAAGTGGAGCTGTTTGTTTTGTTATATAGAGGATGAACCTCACATTAATTTAAAACTGAATTTTTCAGAGACCTGTACCAAAAATTGCGGTGTGAACGGATATCTCAATTCTCAAACTTGTACGTGTATCTGTAACCAGGGTTGGACTGGGACTTTGTGTGACCAACGTAAGTACATGTATATGTGATATTCTTTGGGGTCTATGTCGTGAAGTGAAGTGAAGTTTGGCGTTGCTTTTGACAGTTCTTAAATAAACTTTTGACCTTCAACTTTTAAATTTGTTAATCAAGTTAAACAATTTCAGTTATTCAGTTATTAAATATGTGCATTTTCATTTATATTTTATCTTCTTTTTAAATTTGAGAAGACTTTTTTGTTTGAGAAGATGGGCCGAAATTTCATCCAAAATTAACCTTTTTTCAGCGGTCGGGGGTGGTTGTACCAAAAACTGCGGTGCGAACGGATACCTTAATTCTCAAACTTGCACGTGTGTTTGCAACCAGGGATGGACTGGGACTTTGTGTGACCAACGTAAGTTGTATTTATTCTTTGTGATCATATGTCATGAAATGTTAACTTTTTAGATCAAGTAACGGTTCTGTATTGTACATGTGCATCGTCTTTTAAATCAGTTCTTGATTAATCTTGTGGCATGAATTATTTTATCTATTAAGTATGTAAGTATACCCATTTACGCCTTACTTGTAAGTTTGAGAAGTCATCGTTTTGTTTAAGAAGCTGAACCTTTACATTTCAATCGTTAATTGCCCCTGTATGTTGAAATTATCTACCAGTATCTGTCGTTGATTTCCATATTCATCGAAAAATTTAAATACTGATAAAGATATTAATCTTCTAGGATCATTTATAAATGAAATAGCTAATAAACTCTATTTAATGAAAGGATCCATAGTTTTTTAACCAATACATCCGAACAATATCTTTTATTACCGTTACGACAGAAGTTTTAACTGTTAAAACAATCACATATCTATCTAATAACGAATTAAGCCACAAATGTTTCTCACAGGGGTGTGTAACAAGCAGTGCGTGTATGGCACCTTGGATAGCCAGTCTTGTACCTGCAACTGCTTCCCGAGGTGGGGAGGCGCTCTCTGCGACCAATGTAAGAGATTTTTGACACATTTATTATTGATTTATTTTTCTGGATATTTTGCGTCATTGTTTTGGGACAAAGGGGACAGCTTTTGCTCTCTGCGAGATACATCTTATTTTACATTGTCCTTTTCCCCTTAATGCTAGACTACTATCCTGGTGCATGTTACTACTCCACATTTTACAACATTTTTCTTTATTCTATTTTATTGTTTTTTATTATTTTTTTATTCAATTCAAATTTATTTATTGGTCTTCTTTATTTTTTTTTTATCGATTTCTGTATTTGTTTATTTTATTTCTTTGGCACGCAGACATGCCAAAATAAGACCTTATAAAATTTACACTGCTTCGCGTTAATTTCAAGAAATATCACTTTGGCTTAAAATGCGTTTTTTCCATTCAGATTTAGGGGGTGGATGTAATAAACAATGCATACACGGCTACCTGGACTATCCAAGGTGTACTTGTGTGTGTCAAACCGGCTGGACAGGACCGACCTGTAACCAAAGTAAGTTTGGGATTATAACGAGATGCCCTGTGTGTGTGTGTGTGTGTGTGTGTGTGTGTGTGTGCTGTTAACTAACAATCAATAACATACATTGGCTTGACGGTTTGTTATGCTGTTTTAGCGCCAAATTTGACCTCGTATTTGACCTTGGATTATGTTTATATGTATAATGTTTATTCCTGTTGAGCTGTTGCATGTAACTTATATTTTGTCATGGCATTTTAAGGCATATTGTTATTAACGCTTTCTTATCTAACGATAGTTATGGTTAATAAACGTACATATATATTGTTAACATATGATTCCAGGAAAATCTTCAGCTTGTAACAAAGAATGCAAACATGGTTTTCTGAGAACATCTGACTGTAAATGTATATGCGACGATCTGTGGATGGGTGAACTTTGTGACAAGAGTGAGTTGATATAACAATGTAAAGAACTTTTTTTTGAGGGGGGGGGGGTATTTTGGCAATAATACTTTGATCATTCAATTATCTTAAACTAAAATTGCGTCCAACGTCAAGCGTCATGTTTAACACAATGTTCATTATCAAATAGCTTTTCTGTTGTTTCATATTTTGCCATAACATTCTGAGACTTGTTGGCTTTTCTTAACGCTTTATTCTTTATTTAAAGAAAGCCTTAATGCCTCATTACTGCATCTGCTAAGATAAGTCCCAGCAATCACAGAAAGTTCGTTATTATAACGTTATTTGGTTATATAAACGCTATGGTAATGTTAAGATAACGTTCTGTATTTGCTGGGGTAAAACTACTAAACGTACAGATACTTTAACACTTTTTAGGGGAATCTTCAGTGTGTACCAAAGAATGCAAACATGGTTTTCTGAGAACATCTGACTGTAAATGTATATGTGACGATCTTTGGACTAGTGAACTTTGTGACAAGAGTGAGTTGAAATAACAATGTGTAGAATTAGAATTTTTGTGCTTTCTTTTATTTGGCGATTAATAGATATTTTTAACAAAATGCTATAACTGTATTAAGCTAAGTTTTTTTAATGCAATAGTCATTATTTATTTGCTTTTATGTTTCATTATTTGGAAAAAAATTTCAAGATTTTTTTTCTTTTCTCAGCAGTCTTTTCTACAAGCTTTTATTAATTAAACTAATAAAAGTTTTCTGCATCTGCTTATTTAAAATATTTCAACGCGTGTTTTAGGGGAATCTTCAGTGTGTAACAAAGCATGTCAACATGGCTTTTTGAGAACATCTGACTGTAAATGTATATGTGACGATCTGTGGACGGGTGAACTTTGTGACAGGAGTGAGTTGAATAACAATGTGAAAAACTTTTGGATTTTTTAGCGATTGAAATTTTTCTTATGTAAAATGCGTCAGATGGTATTATGTCAATTTTGGCTTGACATATTTGTTTGTCATTATATTAATAAGCTTTACATCGACTAATTAAATTTCAAGATTTTTGTTTTTAATCAAGACTTCTTAATTCATTTAATCAAAATTATTTCATGTCAGCTTCTCCTAATTTAGGTATAACTACCAAACATACGGATATTTTAACACGTTTTAGGGGAATCAACAGTCTGTAACAAACAATGTCAAAATGGCTTTCTGAGAACATCTGACTGTAAATGTATATGTGACGATTTGTGGACTGGCGAACTTTGTGACAAGAGTGAGTTTAAATAACAATGTGTAGAACTTTACGTGCTTCTTTTTGTTTAGCGATTAATATTTTGCTCATTTCATTAAGTAAAACGATTCTTATTGTATCAAACCTTTTCTTGTTTAATATATAACTAATACTTTTTTTAGCTTTTTATAGTTCATTTTTTTGTAATGGAAATTTGAACTTCATTTGCTTTCTCATTTAGATTTGAGATTCAACTTAAAAGAAGCCACCTCATTTCAGCATCTGGCAGTTTAAATTATACTACTTAACGTACAAATATTATTAACACGTTTCAGGAGAATCTACAGCTTGTAACAAAGAATGCAAACATGGCTTTTTGAGAACATCTGACTGTAAATGTATATGTGACGATTTGTGGACCGGTGAACTTTGTGACAGGAGTGAGTTGAATAACAATGTGTAGAACTTGATTAATTGATTAATATTTTACTTACTTAGTTATCTTTAGCAAAATTGCGTCCAACTGCATTATGTCAAATTTGGCTTAACATGTTAATAATTATTAATACGCTTTTTGTATTTTTTGTAATAATATATATATATAGGCTTGTCTGTTTTTAACGCCTTTTTATCCAAGTTCAATTAATAAAAAAATTCCCTCATGACGGTATCTGCAAATTTAGGTAATACCACCTAAAATACAGATAGTTAAACGCATGTTTCCAGGAGAATTTTCAGCTTGTAACAAAGAATGCAAATATGGCTTTTTGAGAACATCTGACTGTAAATGTATATGTGACGACTTGTGGACCGGTGAACTTTGTGACAGGAGTGAGTTTAAATGTGTAGAATTTTTGTGCTTTCTTTTATTTGGCGATTTATAATTTTGTTCATAGATATTTCTAACAAAATGCTATGTTTGTATTAAGCTAAGTTTTGTTTAACACAATAGTCATTATTTTGTTGCTTTTATGTTTCATGATTTGGAACAAAATTGCAAGACTTTTACTTTTCTTAACGGGCTTTTTACAAGCTTTTATTAATTCAGCTAAAAATGTTCCCTGCATCTGCTTATTTAAAATATTTCAACATGTGTTTTAGGGGAATCTACAGCTTGTAACAAAGAATGTCAACACGGCTTTCTGAGAACATCTGACTGTAAATGTATATGTGACGATCTGTGGACGGGTGATCTTTGTGACAAGAGTGAGTTGAAATAACGATGTGTAAAACTTTTGTATTTTTTCTTTTTACTTTTGATGTTTTGCTCATTTAAAATGTGTCTGATTGTATTATGCCCATTTTTGCTTGACATGTTTGTTTGTCATTATATTAATAAGCTTTTGCATTGACTAATGACATTTCAAGGCTTGTTTGGCTTTAACGCTCTTTAATCAAGCTTTGTTAATTCATGTTATCAAAAATTGTTTTATGTCAGCAACTCCTAATTTATGTTTTACTACCAAACATACAGATATTTCAACACGTGTTTTAGGAGAATCTTCAGTCTGTAACAAAGAATGTCAACACGGCTTTCTGAGAACATCTGACTGTAAATGTATATGTGACGATCTGTGGACGGGTGAACTTTGTGACAAGAGTGAGTTGAAATAATGAGTAGAACTTTGTGTGCTTCCTTTTGTTTGGCGATTAATATTTTGCTTATATAATTGTTTTAAACAAAAAAGCGTCTAATTGAATCAAACCTTTTCTTGTTTAATATATAAGTAATAATTTTTGTAGCTTTTTATAGTTCTTTTTTGTAATTGAAATTTGAGCCTCGTTTGCATTACTTGACGCTTTCTAATCAAGATTTTGATATTACAACTAAAAGGCAGTCTCCTCATTTCAGCATCTAACATTTTAAATTATACTACTTGACGTACAAATATTATTAACACGTTTCAGGGGAATCTTCAGCTTGTTACAAAGAATGCAAATATGGCTTTCTTAGAACATCTGACTGTAAATGTATATGTGACGATCTTTGGACGGGTGAACTTTGTGACAGGAGTGAGTTGAAATAATAGCGTGTAGAACTTTAGCATATTTGGGTGATTAATATTTTGCTCATTAAATTCTTTAACAAAAATGCGTCTAATTGTATTATGCCAAATTTTGCTTGACATATCAGTCATTATATTTTATATTTTGTAATAACATATAGACATATAACACATATATAACATTTATAACATATATAGTCTGTTTTAACGTTTTTTTTATCAAATTTCAATTAATAAAAACTTCTCGCATGACAGCATCTGCAAATTGATGTAATGCCACCTAAAATACAGCTGTTTTAACACGTTTCCAGGAGAATCTTCAGCGTGTAACAAAGAATGTCAACACGGCTTTCTGAGAACATCTGACTGTAAATGTATATGTGACGATCTATGGACGGGTGAACTTTGTGACAAGAGTGAGTTGAAATAATAAGTAGAACTTTGTGTGCTCTCTTTTGATTGGCGATTAATATTTTGCTTATTTAATTATCTTAAACTAAAATGCGCATAATTGAATTATGGCATTTCTTGCTAAATATGTTAGTCATATTTTTTAGCTTTTCTTGGTTCATTTTTTTTTTTTTTTTTTTTTTTTTTTTTTTTTTTTTTGTAATTAAATTTGAGACTTCTTTGCTTTACGTAATGCTTTCTAATCAAGTTTTTGATATTTCAACTTTAAAGCAGCCTCCTCATTTCAGCATCTATAATATAAGCTATTCTTCTTAACATGCAAATATCATTAATATGCGTTTTATAGGGGAATCTGCATTATGTACCAAAGAATGCAAATATGGCTTTCTGAGAACATCTGACTGCAAATGTATATGTGACGATCTCTGGACTGGTGAACTTTGTGATAAGAGTGAGTTAAAATATCACCAGTTTGATATAACAAGCCATCAAATACTTTCTGAATGCTAACGTAATAAATGTCCATCGACACATTCACATATTTACATATACATGCACGCACTCCCCCCCCCCCCCCCCAACCACTTCTATATTTGTCTGTCGCACGCACAATCACTGCTATGGAGTGGTCGTAGCGCCATCTTTCCAGGAGAAACATCAGTCTGTAGCAAATAATTAAGTATTTAAGGACCTGTTTAGAATATAGTTGATCCGCAGACTAACTGATTCGTTGATCAAATATGGCGCTCACTTGACAGTGGATTGCCCGCCTTTACGGTAGAAATAGAAATTTACACCGCGAAAACGTGTTTATAGATCATGACTTTGTCGACTGTTTTGAACAGGATATACCTTGCTGATTAAAAGAAATGGTTGAAATTTCTTGGATTTCAGTTATTTTTTTTTACTTCCATTCATTTGCAATTATCATTTATTTATTTATTTATGCGTACACAGGTCTAACTCAAAATGCATGCCTTGCGAGCTAACTTACAACTAAGCATAATCTACAGGTATTTATAGTCTCTCGCGTGATCAATGTCACCGCATTAGTGTTTTTATAACAGTAATTGTAAACGGTGTTTTGTTACAGGGGAGTCGCAGAATAATAGCGACTGCAGAAAGGAATGCCAACATGGCTGGCTAAGACCGTCTGACTGTACATGTGTTTGTGATGACCTTTGGTCAGGCGAGCTATGTGATATGTGTAAGCTTTACGTGACCCCGAGTGATGAAGATAGCTCCTCAGAGCTACATGTATACATGTGCATAAATGCTTTAATTCGCTGTACTCAGGACACTAACATATCGTTTAGTTAACTTTGGTTTTGATTTCGATTTAACACATCTGCGCTGTTGTTTAATTTCTTTAATGTTTAAACTGCCTTTCATTATGTCTTGCTTAAAAGTATGGTAGTCTATGGAAGGCTTTCAAAGAAAATCTGAATGTTTCAGCTGATTCAACTCCCTGCAATAAGACGTGTGGAGCCCATGGTTGGCTCCGGATCTCCGACTGCGCATGCGTGTGTGATGACCTGTGGAATGGTGAACTTTGCGACAGGTGTAAGCATAGCTTATGTGGTTTTAACCATATGGGGCAAATTTAACGCAATTGCGATAAAACGCTTATTTAACTAGCTCACGTCATTTTTTTTTCATTACTAAAAGCATAACTGCCTTCATTGGCTTGTGTTTTACAGAAGTCGTGCACAGGCTTTGATTTAAGTTTGTTTTTGTAAAGATTTGAATATGTATTAGATTTATAACACAGGCAGAATTTTTTTAACGCCATGCATGTGCTATGTAAAATGCTTCTTATACTTACGTATTGTCTTATTTCTCACCAACCAAAAAGAGTGAGTGTCAAATACCTGTGACACGGTAGACATTGCCTCCTCACTTAAAAACTGCATTGTAACTATACCCAAAAACAAAAGCAGTTACAATTATATAGCAGTAACTGAACCACTTTTGTGTTTCAGGCAGGAGTGAAATTACCTCAGAGAGAAACAGGTGTAATCAGGAATTATATACACGTTTTCTTATAAGTGGCTCTCTGAGACCTGTTTTCCTTTCAGTCGAGTGCCCCACCCGGTACCTCTACGGTACGCGCCTGGTTCTCCCAGGGTGTTTAATATTTATAGATCACTTGTGATTGTCTCATATTATTTCCTCTTTGCTTACAGGGGAGTGTCCTAACAAATGTGTCCGTGGCACACAACGGCCAGACTGCAGTTGTCAATGTCCACCCGGATGGACAGGGCTTGATTGCAATACCCCAAGTACCAGTGAGTATCGAACATGTGGAGGGTGTTTTAAAAACCTTGACAAATTTTGCAAAAAAAAAAAAGATCGAGTGCAAATTTTTATTTACTTTGAAATATCTTTAATCGGATATGCATGCAGTTGCAAAGCAATAAATATATTATGTTTTTAGTGTGTCAGAAGAACTGCGGTCCACATGGAACCTTGCACGTGCCAAGCTGCACGTGTCGCTGCGAGCCTGGTTGGACAGGAGCGCTCTGCACTCAACGTGAGTTGACGACAATACATCAGATGTGTTGTCTTTTACTGTATAAATAACTTGGATTAAGGTCTATTTTCGAGATTATTTTGCAATTAAATGGATGATTAATTTTTTCTTAATTGATTTCACATCGCATTGGTCGTCCGAAGTAGACTGGATTTGTGCGACGTGTATTCTTTTACACACATACATTAACACACACACACACACACACACACTTCAGTCTCAGCTACATATGTTTCAGAAAATGTAACTTCACCCGTGTATTTGATGCTAAATGAATTGTTCTTTAGAATTAGGAGTGTGCACCAAAACGTGTATGCATGGCGTCGTGAACCCTGCCACGTGCACCTGTCTCTGCTACCCCGGATGGACCGGCCCCACGTGCTCTCAACGTGAGTGAAACTAACAAAACGTTCAGATATTCAAAGCACGTGCACAATAAAAGCAAAATATACCCACAAGTGAAAAATATTCACCTCATGTGTGCCTTATGATAGTTTTAGATTATAGAGATCATATGAAGATTTTTTTTCAATTTAGGAGGCTGCAACAAGAATTGTGTCAACGGTCAGCTGCAGCCTGATTGCACGTGTTCTTGTAGCCCGGGATGGACTGGAGATCTGTGTGACCAACGTAAGGAAAAACCCCTCCCTTCCCCTCCCTCTTTCTCTCTCTCGTTTTGTTACTTTCCTACAGTCTCTCTGTCAAACACATTAACCACGCGACCTTGCGCGCATGCGCTCTGATGTCGAGATTGTTTCCATTCCTCACTTATAGCCAACGTTTCTCATTCCCTCTCTCTACGTTTCTCTCTGATGCATATTAAGTAGTACACAAAATTGAAATCAAGATGGAATTATTGTGATCTGTCGAGATGCATGTATTACATATAAATGAATAGAACATTTAAGAATATAATTAACTCTTATTCCCAGCCCTGAAATTGTTAACATTTCGAAATTGTCATCATTTTGAATTTGTCAACACGTTATAAGGAATTCACATTTATTTTATACAAATTTCCAGCCCAGGGCTCCGGTTGTAATAAACAGTGCTATAACGGCGGGGTCCTGAACCAGAATACGTGTGAATGTATATGTCCGCCCGGATGTGATGGAGCCTTATGTCAATTTGGTAAGATAATTTCCTTTCCTTCTTTTAAATATTGTTTTTTCTATTTTAGCTAAATATTATTCTTGTTTGTTGGATTTATTTAAAATCTTATTGAAATATTTCCACAAGATTTTTAGAAGAAAATGAGCAAAATACAACGTAGCATTTTCATGAGCACACTAGTCTGGTATCTACATATTTTACAATTTTCAATTTTGTCTAAGAAAAGCCAATTTTACATGCGGAACAAAAGTACAGTGACATGAGGATGACTGGTTTCTTCAACAGACTAAAATGCGTCATTTTATTACTTCAGTAAATGATATATGCCATCGAACGTGTCAAAATGGCGGAACCTTCGTCCCCATTTTGTGCAAGTGTCATTGTCCCAGAGAATACACGGGGGAACTTTGTGAAAACCATATAGGTACGTAAAAAACGGTAAATAGCCAAAAGACTATCGAATTCCCAAGTGCACTGGCATCTTTTAGATCTTTCAGTTGATATAAACCTGTTTCACAGATTGAAAATTATTTTGATTTTGAACAAAGTATAGAGGTTAGTTTACAGAGTCGCTAGATGATAAAAAATCTTGCGAGGCTGGTTTGGTTTATATTCCTAATTCAGTGTTATACGCAATAACTTCCAGCTTGTTGGGAAATTAAATTCAAAGTTGTATAAAGATGATATTAAGGCAACACTGGGTAAATGTTACGAAAGAAAACAATAGCGTCACCTACCAGCTTAAAAAAAAACATGTAGACACAATGAAAACGTATACGTAGAAATTTAGAAATTCATGGCTCCTACCTGCAATATACCGGTGGTGTAAACACTAAAATATAGCTGGTGTAGGTAACCGCCAGAGGTAATATGAAACTTGTACTCATCTATTTAAACGACTGAAAGAAGTGCAGTAAAAGTGGCATTATAATGTTGCATAAATGATGGCTCACTGTAATAATTAGAAGTATCAATTTCCCGTCGTTAATTCAGACATTTTGATAGGGTGATTTTATTTATCTTTGGCTACCGAAAACTTGTTTGAACTTTAGGCAATAGCATTGAATCGAGATTTCATTTCAAACAATGCTGTTACAGGTCCCTTCAAATTCATATTGGTTTAAAGGCTGATGACACTCAACAGAGCATTTTTCCCTGAGGGCGTGGCAAAGAGTAGGTGCAGGATTGGTGATTTTGCCTGAAATCATGGCGATCTGCTGCCAAGAAAAGCCTGAATACTTCTGGAGGCAGACAGAACTCTTGGCGAAGCGTGCATCATAAAGTAGAATACAAACTCTGTGCGTGGGTACGTGTGTGCGTGTGTGTGTCGGCTCGTGCGCGATATTATATTCCCTTTACCTTGTTACATTTTTACATTTAAAGAGATGAAATTTAAACGATGACTTGTATTATGCATTGCTTGAAATGTGCTGGAAGCCATAGCTCTGCAAAATGTTGTTACCTTTCAACCCATTTTAGAGTGACCTTTACACACAAACACGACCTTGACCTACCATGGTTAACAAACTTGTGTCCTTTTATTTAATAACTATAATTTTATTCAGTTGTTAACTGCTTTACTGTCAATGGATATATTTTATTAGTTTGATGTGTGTTTTATAAGATCACTAACCTCACTTTTGTATATATTTTAATAAAGATTTGACCTTCACATACATTATTTTACCCTTAGTCAGTTGACCGACAGTTGTCAGTTGTACGACATTTTCTGTATGCAATACTCAACGGTAGTTAGAAAATTAATTAAAGTTCATTTCTGTGAAAATAAAGTTGAAATTGTATTTGAATGTGTTTTGGTCCTTTTTCGAGTTTCACTTAGGAATTTTAGCAAGATCTTGACCTCTGATGACTTCCATATTATTTTCAAATAAATGTTCATACCTTTGTTGAATGGGAAGCATGCCTGTTACAGTTGTTATATGTTCTTATAAACAGTAAAAATGCATTTTCACGTTTTCATGTGAACTTTTGAACGGTTGACCATCTCTTAAAACTAGAGTTTTTGTTTGCACGTGTTTTTGCGTGCGGTTTCGTACCGTACATAAATGCAACGCATGCGCGTGTTTGTGTGCACACGAGAGTGCATTTTTACGCCTGTGGGTCTTGTCTATAGTTTCTGTTTTGTCTCTTTGACCTCTTATACAGTGAAGGGAATGGCTGGGTAACCGTTAGCGTGTGCGCTTTTGTTTTGACACTGATCTATTAATTGATGAGTGAAAATTCAAACACGCTCGCGCACAGTGCACACGTGCTCTCTCTCTCTCTCTCTCTCTCTCTCTCTCTTATGCCCACGCAAACACACGTTCTCTTCCTCTCTCATACTAACGCAACTCACACTTATACACACTTAATACACACACAAATACGAAAACACTAGCGCATGAAGAGGTCCTGACAGAGAAATACAGTACATATTCCACTCTTGTCCGATATTGAGTTTTTCACTTAAATGCATAAATAATAGTCCTTCTGTTACCGTTCTTTTACATATCATTCTAAAACATCCCTATGATAACAAAGCATGCATTTGGTCCAATATTACCAAAGTTTAAACATCGAATTTTTTATTTCCACATTTACTGTGCTTATAATATCACTGGCAACGAAAACTGTTTACAGTTAGACTCTACAGTAATAAACCGAATTAAAATAAAAAGCAGCCACAAGGCATCTATGTAAAAACATGAGCAATGATAAGGTGGTTTAAAAACGATTATTTAAATGTGATTACTGTTGTATACAACACATCTTTGTAAGTAATGGTTTTGTCCCAAGAAACCGTCTACCATAGATGATTTTGGCAGCTATCTATCGCAGTTATGCCACTCATGACGTGCTCTAAATAAGGCAGATGTAGTAATAAAAGTTTATTTACTCGAGACCGCACAAACTCAACACCGTGTGGCTGGGCTTGGTAATCTTGCGTGTTGTGCATTGTAGGATGCAAACTTTACACTGTGAGATGTTCGCTCTCGTTGCCTCCACGTCACTATATATACTTATAGCAGTGCTAACTTGGGAACTACCATTTGTTGAAAAAGGGGTAGGTAATTTTATATAGTGTGTGTGTGTGTTTGTGTGTGTGTGTGTGTGTGTGTGTGTTTGTGTGTGTTTTGGGGGGTCAAAACATATGATTATGAGACTTCGTGATAGAACTATTGTGTAACTTCAGACGTTGTTTTAAAGGTAATGCCCTTTTGCTTTTTATTCCTGTTGGAACCGTCTTAAAATAGCCACATACCCGGTACATATCCGACAATACTGCCTCTAAATTCAAATACAAACCAGGCCTATCCAACTACCAGACTCGGCACCTAAGGATCCTGAATTAACCGGTATATCGGTATATCCGAAATGCGATCTGACACACACCTTGAAAACGGGTAGTGTGTCAGATCGCATTTCGGAGTATCAGTCAGAACACCGACAGGATGAGCCCACGCTCGGCTGTCACCTTGATTGGATAGTAAACGATTGTCGTAAAATCGCTATATGATTTTAAAACCGGGTGTATAAATTTTAAAGCCACCTTGAACAACCTTAGACTGCCACATCAATCTAATACAATGCAAAAAAAAAGCCCTATCAAAAGTGGTTAAAACATTCAAACCGAATGTCGTAAAGTCCCCACATACCCCCATAGAGACAATAACATAGGGTACTCTAAAGTAAGAGTACAGTTTAAGGTTGTTCAGCCGAGCGTGGATGAACCCGCAGTCGTCCTACAAAATTTGTTCTGGGGTATGATACTCCGAAATGCGTTCTGACACACACCTTGAAAACGGGTAGTGTGGTCCGATATACCGGTTAATTCAGGATCCGTAGGTGCCTACTCTGGTAGTTGGGTACTATTTCAAATGATAAAGAACTTCATGGAAGATCCCATTGTTTTTTAAGTTGTGTTTTTTTTCTGCACAGATGAACCTTTCAAATTATATATCCCTAAAATAAAGAATTTAACACAGACATAAGACACAGGACGACAGAAAGTGATGGGTACTCATTCTTTTCACTGTCGTTTTCTTCCCAAATACTGCCAAATTTAATTGTGAACACCGTGTCCTGTTTTATGCCTAAACCGCAAACTATCAGGCCCCCGTTTCACAAACAAAATAATAAGATATATAGCTAGATGAATAGATTGATAGAAGGATAGATGGATAGATGGGTGAACGGATAGACAGAATGAAAAATGAAGTATTAGAAGAGAACTTTTATAAACTTCAAAGAAAACAATAACAACACTTTACTGTTTAAATTCTACAATTTATTGCCGCATAAATTTGGATATTTTTTTTCGAAATGAAAGCAAAGGGAATTTGAAACCAATTTCTACATGGTTAAAACGTCGATTGCATATTATTTGCTAGTTAATTTTTTAAGACGACATGACTTAAATCGACGAGATATCAGGGCACTACTACATGAAGCACATGTCTGTGATTTATTTATTAGACACATTTTGGGTTGCATGGGCAGAGCTATGGGCAAATGAAGCGGACTTCGTAATCTTTGCAAGTCTCCCCACTCGGCTGGTCGGCGTTCACGCAGACGAATCCCTCAGAGGGCGTGCACTTGGTCCTGATCACCTGACCCGCTTGGTCCCAAGGCTGATTGGTTCCCTTGACGCGGCACTCGATCTTGATTGGATCGTTGTTGGAGCACTGAAAATAAATGATAAGTTTATTAAAGTAAATTGCGATACCATTAACAAAAAAGTGACACGATTTTGTTGACAGTCATGGCTCCATATTGGAATGCTCCGTACATTTTCAACGCTGTCTGAAATTAACAGCATTTAAAGAAACTGTAGTAGCAGTTACACAATAAGTTCAAATAAAAGAGAACAAGATAATTAAGTTAAATACAAGGCAATGAAGCTTACGGTTATTAGAATAACAGACCAGAATTAAAAACTATTCTACTATTATATAATTTCAAACACTCCACGTACAGGATTAAATCCGGTTTTCCCAACATGTTCCCAGTCCCCAGTACCGCTGGGGTCGTCTCTGTCTAACCAGGATGTCCACGTAGTGCCTGTGGGATCAAATATACTTTGATGTTTTTAATCATCAAATACAATTTAATGATATCAAGATATCAATCAACATATTTTTTATTTATTTTATTCGACTTAATTAATGACCGAGGATTTGGTTTGATGTAAATATGAACGTGCATTTGACACATATCTTTGACATTATTTCCTCATTTCCTAGTTAATTTATTTATCAATGACTTAGAAAATTAATTTAAAAATAACGGTGATCGGGGCATTTCTGTTGGATATATTGAATTGTACATTTTTTTATTTGCTGATGATTTGGTTTTGTTTTCTGATACGGCAATAAGCTTGCAAAGAAAGATCAACAAGTTGGAATAATATTGTAAGAGATGGAAATTGAAAGTCAGTATGTCTAAAACTAAAATGGTGATTTTAAGGAGAGGGGGATATTTAAGGAAAAATGAAAAATGGAAATGTTCAGGGAAACAAATAGAGGTTACACTAGGCTATCATTACCGGGGTAACTAAAGGGGGTTGGAATAAGGTACAAAAGAATTTAGCTGAACAAGCTTTATTCAAGGCTTTGTTTATCCTGCAAAAACCTTTGATTACATTTGGTGAAATTAAGGTTGATTGCTAGTTAAACATTTTTGATACAAAGATTGTTCCTATTTTAAACTATGGGTATTTTAAACTATGGGTTTTTCATCTTGGACAAGATGGGGAAATTGTACAGAATAACTTCTGCAAATTGTTATTGCAATTAGAAAGAAATGCACTTATCGTAGCGGCAAGGGTTGAATTAGGCAGAGATTCTTTAAGGGTCGGGTGAAAATAATAAAGTACTGGCTCAAGCTCATAAATGCACCTGAAAATACAGTATAGGTTTAATAAAGCGTGTTACATGTGGCAGTATAATATGGCAGAAAACGATAAGGATTGTTGGGGATTACAAGTAAAGAAACTGTTATATGGATATGGTTTTGGAATAGCCTGGATAAATCAAGGAGTGGGGGATGAAAGTACATTTATAAAGGGTTTTAATCAAAGGTGCATGGATATTATTGACTTCCAGTCGTGACGAAATGTTTAACAATGTAAAACTAGATGTATAAAAGTTAATTAAACATGATCTTATTATTGAGTCTTACGTTACAGTATTTGCTAAAGCTATCTGTATATCAGTTTAAGCTCGATGTTCGAATCATCAAGTTGAAATTGAAAAAGGTGCACACAGTGGTAAGTCTAGGTATCAGATAATTTGTCAGTGTTGTAATTGAGAGGTAGTCGAATGCAAAAGACTCTTCTTGTTAGAATGTCCTCCATTTAGCGACTTGAGGGTAAATTTATTATCGGATAGTTGCCTACTTGTAATTGAGAACTGGGTTCGCGTGAAATATTTATCAGATTGATGAAATCAATGAATATTAGAGTTTTAAGGAATATTGCGAATTGTTTGACAAAAGCAGAAATGAAAAGAAAGCCGCTATTAGAGGGGGATGTATCATGAAATGCGCATGAAAATGAATGAAATGAATTATCATCAAATCATTGTAAAAAGGCCGGAGGCCTTAAGTAGAGAATGAACTACTATTATTGATTAACTTTCCTAATGTAGCACAGCACAATTACAACCGCCAGTGGCACAACTAACACAATCTTCCATATACATACTGGTAGACGGACACTTGTATCTTATCTCATAGTCTTTGCAGATTACGGGGTTGTCGGCGTTGCGGCAGGCCAGGCCCTTAGAGGGCAGGCAGTGGTACAAAAGTTTGTCCGGAGCTGTACCGGCCCAGCGAGTGAACACAGTGTTGGTTCCCTTAACACGGCACTCTGCAGCTATGGGGTCGCAATTAACTCCACACACTTCCCCTAATGCCTGTTACACATAGACAAAGTATGCATGTATATACTAGTATTGCTGACTATCAAACCTAATGATTTGCACTACTGATAGTATGTAGTGTTTGGAATATGGGTAGATGGAAAATTGGTATTGCAGTTTTTAGATACATAAGACTGAGCTCAAAATTAAGGGACTGCATGATGCCATTTAAATTACATGGTATTTAACATCACCATACAATATACCGTTCTAGGATTTTACCCACCAACACCACCATCATAAGAAAACTAAACTTTTTGACTATAGGCGGGTAAAGCGTCAAATACCAAAAGCAATGGCAAAATAACCCAATACTAGTAACATTTGTTTCACCTTTTGGTCAGATAAAGTTTCCCAATCTCCAGTCCCCGATGGGTTGTCGCGGTCAAACCAGCCGGTCCAGTAGTGTCCTAAATGAAGAGCAAAACAATATGTGGATTGTGGCTGTTATCAACGGTAAAAATAAATCTATTTTTTTTTCAAAAGATACTGCTATTCTCCAGAACCCGATGAGACAGGAACGATAGTCCTAGGAATGGAAGTCCGGGGCTCCGTATCTCGAAAGGTTCGCTATGTTGCGCACGTGCGTTAGTGTCTGGATTCCATGGCCCCGTATCTCGAAATAGAATCGGTTATGGAATCGAGACACTAACGCACGTGCGCAACATAGCGCTCCTTTCGAGATACGGAGCCCGGGTTCCCAAATGATTAGTATTGGGGTTAGTATATGGACGAATGTCACCTGTACAAAGTAATGGGTACCGGACAACGGTTCCTAGAGGACCTCCATTCCTGTCATACCGGTCGATAGACGTTGGTACATTGAAGTTTTACATTAAAATATATCATAATTTGGAACTAAGCATGAAAACGATTTCTTTCGTAATTTTTATGATTCACTGCAAGGCTTAAAAGTTTCTTTGTCAAAAAATTGTTTTATTTCCAAGGAGCATAAGCATCTTACATGTATCTACCACCGCCCGTGATTTATCAACTTGTTATATACTACTTATGTAAAATCAATCAAACAAATAGTAAATTGTACTAAAAAAAGAAGAAAAGAATGTTAAAATCTATATCACGCCCTGTCTGATTATATTACAATATACGTCCATCACATTTATATAAGGCGGGTAAAGGCATGTGTGCTAGAAAATAAACAAATCATATCTTTCTGAAAAAAGCGGTCGTATGGATTTGTGATAAAACATTCATAATTGTATTTAAATACTTGATCTTGTCGTTCATGTCACACGTTACTGCAGCTGATATAATTTTAAGGTTATAAATTTAGGATACATTTGTTGTAGAATGACAAAATATCTAGGTGTTCATTAGATAAAAAAAGAGCATTTCATTGACATCAACGAAATGTGCTTTAATTTTTATCTCTCAATGATTTTTTCTTATTAAAAAGGTTTCTGTAATGCATGCTTTTTTATCCCGCCATCACAAGGTTTTGAAATACTTGATTTATCTTATGAAGATATTTGATCAGACACATACCGGTATACTACAACATTTACTTTTCAAAAACTAAAATCACGAGAACGGTTCATGACAAATCGGTGCAATTAAAAAAAAGAATGCAATTACCTTGAACCTGAACTACCAACAGGATGCAATATATCGCAAAGATACCTTCCATGTTGTTGCTGAAACGAAAAAAAAAACATTACATTGTTAACCTTACTTACACACTTCATTTAAAGTATATTTTACTGTGCATTCTTAATGGGATTCATAAGCATACAAGACACAGCAGTTGCTTGGCCAGACCGTTTTCTTCTTCAGTTCCGCAACGTATACTTTTGCATATCATTCAACCAAAGAAAAAACTGTTACATGTACTTGCACAGCACACACATTAAGCCAAATATGTAGAGAACGGGGCACCAGATCTCAACGTCAATTTTTCTGGTTTTTGCGCGGTGCTGTAGCGCAGTGTCCTTTTCTGCATCAAGCTATTAAAGGGAGTCTGTCACAAAACCCGTTCCACGGGGTTTTAAAGCTACGCCTTTGCCCTCATTACGCCACAAAGAAAAAAACGATCGACGGCTTTGTCAATTATGCAAAATTTAATATATATTCACACATTGACTGTTGTCTTAAATAAACTCCACAAACAACTTCATTCCCTGCTAAGCATCCAGAAGTACCTATAGGCGATACTATATAATCGTACAATTTTTATAGAAAAATTATATAGAAATTCTAGGTATTTCAGACATATAATCAAATTGTCTCTCTTTATTTTGTTGCAAAAGGGGATATAGATGTTTACTGCCATATTTTGAAAACACGCTTATATTATAAATATGCCAAACAAAAGAGGACCCTCGTCGATGAATGCGGTATAACTGTGCAACCACACCTAAACTCGTCTCTGTCCTTCTGGTAATACTGAAAAACATACCAGGGAGCAACGTTTGTGGACTTCAGAGATTCTACCCTCTCTTGATTTCGTCACAATAACAAAATGATTTCCAGTTAACATTTGCAAACGTGGATCAGGATTTGTGCTTGGTTTGCCGTTTTTAAATATTCTAACATATCACCTTCGAAACAGCTATATTTTCTTTTTGACTGTTTACAAATATTCTTATAACGTGATTTTTTGTCCAACAGGATTTTATGATTATCTCGTGTCTTATTTATATTAAATTCAAACTTTTAACTTTTACTTGTTCCTATGTATGTATATTTCTCCTCATGATGCTTTTTGGAGGTATCTAACTTGTTTACTTTACAAAAGGGCAACACAGTATCTCTTAACATGCTACTGATTTCGTCCACCTAATTGTTAAGGTCTACGGGGTTATTTATCTGAGCATCCCTCGTAATACACAAATTGTCTATTTGACACGCTAATGCCCCATTTATGTCATTTATCGACTAAGCTTTATTTTCTATCCATCTAACCGAAACACTAAGGGTGCATTCCCAGAGATTTAGATAGATCAGAGATTAAGATTTAGATCGACCTAACTCCCTGGGGGTTCACGCTAAATTGCACTCAGCCGAGCGTGCACCATAGTTGATTACCCCCTTACAGCTTTAAGTAGGCGGGACAGACGCTTAATCCGGCTAAACTGACAGTAATCATGTGAGACTCCCCACAGGGATAGATCGATCTAAAATCCATGGGAATGGAGTCTATTTCTGAGTTCAATGCCTGTCTTATGTGCATCGTTATCTGGTAGCGCATTTTGTTTTAAAGGCCCACTAACCAGGACAAACGTGATTGGTGCATGATGAGAAAAGGTGTTGAATGTGCCCGATGAAAACTGCGCAATATAAGTGAAAGATTTGGATTCAGCTAGCAAATAGTCATTGTTCTCAGTCCGTTTAAGTTACAAAAGGTAAAACTCGCAGTTACATCATCTCTATGCCTGTCATTGATTATTCTTACACCCACTGTCTTACATTAGGAAAGTAATTTACGACAAATTGGTTAACCACATTGGTTGCATTTCTCCTCTTGCATAACATATTATCCATCGTGTAAGTCATTACCGGTGTCACGTGTACAGTCCGTTCTGCGTGAACCATCCGTCCTGACCGATTGTACACGGTATGATTGTACACGTGTATGAACCGTTCCGTGAAAGATCCGTTGTTATTCACCTTTACTGTTATACTCGGCTACAGATTGATTGGCTTGTTCGTTTCCCACATCATATATATATATATGTCACAGGCCCAGTCCTAACCTAGTCCTATGTCTAGGAGGCCCACACACCATCCTAATTAGGGCCCGTCTGGTTCTAGTCTTAATGGTGTCTTTGCATTGTTAACAGCATAATGGGCAAGTTAATGGAGGGTACCGGAGGAGAGAGGATTGTACCGGGCGTGACGTGTAGTGGTGTAAGACGTGAAGCTGAGTGGTCATTTTTAGCTGGAGGTGAACGGAAGGGAAGACGTGGGCTCAGAGAAAAAAAGCAGTTTTTCCAACAACATAGTGAGATAACATTTTTTCTTTTGGTATTTTGGGCAGAAAATACTTCTAGGGATAATAGGTACATGACATGAAAACATGTTACGATACTTGAAGGTGCAACAGACACTAACGCTCGTGCGCAACATAGCGAACCTTTCGAGATACGGAGCCCAGACTCCCTATCTTGCGATTGAGCAGAAAATGTATCAACGCTATCCTGTGTTTGCATTGAAAGGACCATAGCCATGGGTTGGTTTTTTATCCGCTTTGAACAAAATAAACTGATAATGTTTTGGAGGTGGGCCTTCAGGAATGCAAGTTGAATGTAACTGAAAAGTCTCTTTGTACCACAGTCTCTCGAAGTGCCAATTGTGAAACCTTTTTTTATGAAAATTAGACAACAATCGTGGCGCTCAAAGGATTAAGATACTAAATGACTTATTGTAACGAAAAGCTATTGTTAAAAAGAGGTGGTTTGGTTGTTGATTTATTAGTTAATATTACACTCATTCAGCAAATACTACCTATCACATCAGCATTGAAAAAGATGAAGACATTCATGAACGAACCAGTAGTTGAGCAACATGTAGAAAGTCCTAAGGATGTAGAGCGTCACGTGCAGGTACTGCAGACTGCTTGGACTAAGAACAATTCCAACTCATGTAAAGGCGTTGCTGAGGAGCACACGACCCCACCAAGTGGCACTCCTGAGTTGAGGCTGAGTTGAGGTATTAAAACGACATCAACGAATAATCCATGCTTCAAAGAAAACACTTTTGTAAGTTTTTTAAGCTGCTCATAGCTTGTTTTCGACATGACAAAATCCAGTGTCAAATTAAAGCTTTTTATATACTTACCTAAAGAAATCTTTTAGACTACAGTGTCAAAATAAAGAACTTGCTGCCAAACTTGTATGCCGGGTCTCGTCTCTCTGCTTCGACTGCTTGACCACCCTTGTTTCATGGTTTGATCCAACTTAGTCACATATTTAGCCACCATAAAGTTTGGCGCGTTAAGCTTTATACAGATAAAAAAGTACCTGTGTTGCTTGTGTTGATGCGCATTTTTACGGATATTGTTAGCCTAGAAGTTTCGCACTTTCTTTCAATAATCTGATTGTTTGTAATACATTTTAAGAAAGTCAAGCTGATGCTCATGTAATGTGACTTAAGAAATTTTGTTCTCTTTCAAATAAATGCATTTTATTGAAGAACACCAAGTATTCTAGATTTCTTTCAGAATAACAAGTGTTCTAAGTTCCTTTTAGACCACATTTTAGTGTTCTCAAAAAGAAACATTTGAACACGTAAAAAGTGTTCTGAAATACATGTAATTGTGTTCTAAAACACAAACACAAAAAAGAACATAAAATGTGTTCTATATTTCACAACACTTACTGTTCTAGCGCCAGAACACTGTTTAAAGCGTTCTCAAAATGTAACATATGAACAGGATAAAAGTGTTCTGAATTTAATGTAAATGTGTTCTGAACAAAACACAAAAAATAACATAAAAATGTGTTCTATATTTCACAACGCGTAGTGTTCTAGCGCCAGAACACTGTTTAAAGCGTTCTCAAACTGTAACATTTGCACACTTAAAATGTGTTCGGTTTCATGTTTACGACGCGTTCCCGAACTTTAGAGTATGGTTACAGCGACAACAGCAACAACAACAACACAATTACATCAACAATAGTGATAATAATAATAATGGGAATAAAGGGAAAACGAATGAATTAATTAATACAAGGAATGAATCTCTGCGTGATCCGTAAGTACTTACCAACTCCAGTCTCTACCTTCTTTCACGCAGGGTCTCGATATCTACGGTAGTGTGCTCCTGTACCTGCACTTTTTATACACTTCACTCGAAAATGTACTCATGTAACAGAACACAACTTAATTTTAATTAGACGATGTTTTTTTCTTGTTTACCTCTACAGATATTAATGGACTCATGTAACAGAACACGTATTTATTTTAATTAGACAAGAAATCCATGATGAAAACCATGCAACATTTCCTTATTAGGTAATCCCTAAGAGACGTGTTTTAAATTAAAGATATCTAAAATATTATTTGGGTTAGTCATGCTTGGACCTTATCCAAAACTCGGTTATCATGTGATATACAGTTGATCAAAATTGAAATATGTTATGAAATTAACCAATCACATGAACTGTTACTGACTTTGACCTTTTCCATCTTTATCTGACACTAAAAACATGTTCTGCACTTGTTGACTCTTGATGAAACTTAACTTAACTAATTAAAATATTCAGACAATATTTCCTTTTGATCTGCATTTTAAAACAATCGAAGTAATTTAAATTCATTTATGTTTTTTTTTTCGAAAATGTTTTTCTCGTATTCCTCATTAGTAAATCAATGTCATGTATATATATGTAAAGTAAGAACCACATAATGATTTAATGAGCACTTAATTAGTTTCTCTACAAAGGCATACAAACGTTCAATGCGATACTTCGCACAAAAAAAACAAGCGTGAGAAGTTAGCGCCATTTGCCATCCATCATGTTGATACAATTACCGCAAGACCTCTTTCAACTGCTTATAGCCAAACGCCACCATACATCATTTAGCAACTAAATTTGAACTCATTACTGCGGAAAGACAGAAAACACTGAACTAAAAAAAATGAACTCGTCAGTAGTCTATTTGGCTTGGGAGATATATTAAATTTATTTAAAATTTTCAAAAATTTTGAAAAGGGCTCGTTGCGACTATCTTCACGCCTAGAGACCAAAATCCAAGGGGATCAAGTTGAGATTATAAGTGAAGTGAATGTACATGCACGTGTGGAGGTAGGGGTTTCAGGAATAATTCGTACATAGCATATCATGATCATCATCATCATCATCATCTTCAGCCCGATCCTTCGCATATCGAAGATTGTCGGCACACGCCATGGACCGAACCCGTCCACTTCTTTCTATCAACTGCCGTCCTCATGACCTCTGTTAAACTTTTTCTTGTCAATTTTGTGTCCATTTTCTTCCATCCAAACCTCGACCTGCCACGTTTTCTCTTTATCGGGTCTCTTTGAAATATTGTATGAACTCTAATTTTTTCAATGGCAGCTGGTGGCCTTGAAAAATAAGCTTCCTTTCTTTGATCTTGTTCAATAATTCATGCTCAAGGTCGAGTTCCTCAAGAACACTGTCGCTTAAATTGTTCGTCTTTCCCGCCACAATATGCGTAACTTTTTTCCCCTTTTCAGTTGCTTCTTTTCGTTTCTCCTGCTCTTTTTATTACCCATCATTTTTATTGCCCATATATGAGCACAAGTCATATCAAGGTCTTCGCTAATTTCACATTTAACACCGTTTGGTGTACTTTTGACCTTCCAGATATTAACCAGTTTGTTTGCTTTGGCCTTCGCCATTCCGATTCTCATTTAACACCCTTTGTTGAGTTTCCATCAACCGTTTTATAATTAACCGAGTCAAAATACTTAACATGATCAACTTCTTCAACCTTCTCTTAATTTCCGTCTTATAACTAGCATATGCGTGAAGTAAAATACGTGAAGGAACATAGTATATACATGTAGAAGGAACAATGTTGACATATGAAAATACAATTATATTGTATTTCGTTAACCAATTATTTACCTTAAAGTGGTTTTTTCGTTTGAAAATCATTACGTACGCGAACGAGGGAATGTTAACACCAGTGTGCACCAAAACAGTGATTTCTAGGACAAAGTCTGTCAATTTGCTTCCTAAGGCATGCTCTCTAGATCTTTTCCTTGTTTTTTTTTTTTTTTTTTTTTTTTTTTGTTGTTTTCTTATGTTGTATGGGCCTGAAGTTACCGCCTAGGATGTGGCATTGCTTATTGTTCCACGGGGTCGCCTTTTGAACAGATTTCAAACTGATGGAATGTTGTCTGTCACTATTTTCCTGTGTAAGTATGTGCGCCTGTGCGTGCATGGGTGCATGCGTGTGTCAGAGTTGTTCGTGTGTCTGTGTGTTTTAGTGTGAGCACGCTTGCACACGCATGTGTGATTTGGTGAGTATGTAGTGTGTTTTTTATGAGTTTGTGTATCATGCCTTCTATGTGCATGCGTAGGTGTTCTCATACCGCTATCTACGCATGCACGTAATGGTAAAACTGGCCGATGTAACAGGAATGGAAGTCCTACGAATGGAAGTCCGGGCTCTCATATGATTAGTACAGGTTAGGGTTAGTTGAAGTATTGGGGTTAGTATATGGGACGAATGCCACATGTACAAAGTAATGGGAAGCAGATTACTATTCCTAGCGGACTTCCATTCCTGTCACACCTGTATATACTTTTCAGACAGGCTGTCTTAATTTGTAGATCTAAATATCATGAGTTTGGAATAAACATTTTTGCTTTAATGCAAATTTTTTTGTGGTAAGTGTTCATAGATGAGTCGCATTTACCACAAAAATATTTTGTGGTAAATGCGACTCATCTATGAACAATTCATGTTTTTATCGTACGTAAATATGAAGAGGTAACAACATGTTTCAAAAGCCATACATCAGTTGTGATGGCTGCTCTCGGTTCCCCGAAGGAACCGGCGGATGTACGCCTGACAAATATCTCCGCAGCACACTTATAAGTGCAGGACATATTGTTTATCAGGATAGTCGAAATATATTGAGTGTCTGTTTAGCTATCTGTTTTTATTTTTTATTCATTTATCTGTTTTTATTTTTATTTATTGTGTTGAAGGCTTGTAGCGCCATCTTCAGGAGATAATTGCAGTACGCGGTAGACGCACACGCTGTTAGGCACGTGATCTTTATATAACGAGCACACCCTAATGCTAATTGTGTGTGGATTTGGTGACATTTGATGGCGTCTTTTCAATTTTATAGACATTTCATTACATCTGTAGAAGTCACAGTGAAACAGTCGATTTGAGGGGGTACTTCGTATAAATTGTACTAAATCGTATAAAATGTGTATATTTTCACCACTATTTTGTATTTTTTAACCATTAAACATGTTAGACACGGTATCCGTGAAAGCACTATTTCTAACAGTTCACAGCTGTGAGGTGATGATTTGTAAATAAAAGTACATGGAAATGTGGTTGGGACAACCTTTTTGACCAATGTTATATATATATATATTAAAATTTTAACATTAAAATTTTGCCGTTTCAGAGACCTGTACCAAAAACTGTGGTGCGAATGGAAACCTCAACGCTCAAAAGTGTACGTGTATCTGCAACCAGGGTTGGACTGGACCTTTGTGTGACCAACGTAAGTACAAATGAAATACTTTGAGACCGTAATATTGTCATGAAGTTGTAAAGTTTTTTTTTTTTACATCCAGTTACGGTTCTGACGTATTCTTTGCATTGATTTTTTACCGTTGCTGAATTATTTTCTAAAATGTTGAATTTTAAATTTTTTAAACATTATTTTACTATCTCCACGAATATTATGCTCTACGAACACTAACTATTATTACAAGCTAGTTAACCGCGACAATGCGTTAATGGAAATAACGGTTTAAGTCACAAATGTTTCTCACAGGTGTGACGTAACAAGCAGTGCGTGTATGGCACCTTGGATAGCCAGTCTTGTACCTGCAACTGCTTCCCGAGGTGGGGAGGAGCTCTTTGCGACCAATGTAAGATATTTTTGACATATTTATGAATGAATGAATTTATTTTATAAATGTATTACATCGCTGTCAATAGAGGGTAACTGTTGCTCTCTGCAAGATGCACCTTATATCTTAGGCTCTATTCCCATAGGTTTTAGATCGATATATCCCCGCGGGGAGTCTCACTAGATTACTTTCAGATAATCCGACTTAAATGTCCGTCCCGCCTACTACAAGCTGTAAGGGGGTAATTAACTTTCGTGTCCGCCCGGCTGACAGCTATTTAGCGTGAACCCCCAGGGAGTTAGGTCGATCTAAAGTAGGTCGATCTAATCTATGGAAATGGGGTGTAAGACCGCATTCAGATTCACATATTGTAGATGTATTAGCTGGGTCGAACCAACTCTGCGGGGGATCCTTTCAAAAGTGCAATCAGTGTAAGTAGCTTAATTACTAGTATCTGACACACATCCTCGAGGGGGTACTTAACGTGTGCTGATTCAACTGATTCCACTGATTGCACTTTAAAATCCGCTGCAGAGTTGGACCACCCAGCTACTGCAATGTGTGCAGTCTGAATGTACATGTACCTTTAGTGGCTTTGCTCGTCTTGATACAGTACAAGGGATCTGACCTGGTCAATTCTTCACTTTTAATAACAAAATAATTTGATTATTTAATTGTATTCAATTTTATTTTATTGAAATTGACATCGATGTATTGATACTTTATCTGCACCTTTATAATTTGTATTTTGCTGTCGTTATAGTTTTGTTGTCTTCTTTTTTTTTCGCATACTGGCACAGACATGCCCAAATAAGACCTTAACAAAAACTTTTTACTTCTCGTTTTTTTTTCTTTACTACTTCTCGCTAATTCCTAATTTCATTCACTAAATTCTGCTCAGACTTAGGGGGTGGATGCAGCAAACGATGCATACACGGCTACCTGGACTATCCACGGTGTACTTGTGTATGTCAACCCGGCTGGACAGGACCGACCTGTAATAAAAGTAAGCTTTGGATAATGATAACGAGATGGAGTGAGCATGCGCGGCCTATGAACCAGCTGAAAAACCAATGAGCGTTTAAAAATTATGAATGGCAATTGGTGGGGTGGTTTGTGTGTGTGATTTAGTGCTATATTGATCTCTAATTAAGAATTCTAAAAAAAATCATTCAGATGGCGCGTGTGCTGGTGTTACAAGTTGCTATTATATTATCAACTGTACATTTATACTAACGGACGTTAACAATTAAAGCCCATAGTTAAATTGTCCTGTGTTTACCCTTAAATGTCCCAGTGATTCCTTCTTGGCATTTATCCCTGTAACAAAAAGCAAGTGTCAGTGTTCTAAAAGCCCATGCCACGGTGGAAATTATCTTTATTTGTATCTATATCAAAAACCAGTAGCAGTAAAATAATGGTTTTTGAGTTCCAGACAGGAGGTACACCACCTCATAGAGAAGACCCAGTGAGGCAGGGAATATAAATACACCTATTCTCATTCTCTGCAAATCCTAAATGGTAGTAGCTATATCATAGACCCGACTTCTTTCATTTCAGGCGAGTAACCCGCCCCGTATAAGTACCTCTGCCGTTGGAAACTGGTTTTCATGGTGTGTTTATCATCTGTAGATCACTTGTGATTGTCTACCCCATGCAGGGAATGTGTACACGCAGCCGTCTGAAACTCGTTTCATTTCAGAAGAGTGCCGCCACCCTGTACTACTACCGCCTGGTTTTCCCAGGGTTTGTAACATCACTCGTGATTGTTTCATATTGTTTCCTCGTTCCAGGGGAGTGTCCCAACAATTGTGTCCGTGGCACACATCGTCCAGACTGCAGTTGTCAATGTCCACCCGGATGGACAGGACTTGATTGCAATACCCCAAGTACCGGTGAGTATCGGACACGTGGAGGATACCAGGTAGTTAAAAATCTTTTGTAAAAAACTTTTGTAAAAAATAAATAGATAACGAGTAACAATTTTTTATTAACTTTTGCTTTTTCTTTCTGTTTCTTTACTAAATCCGCCAGTGTTCATGCATCGAGGATACATACTCATTGTAGAAAAAGATTTTAAAAATGTGATGTGATTTTCGAGTATTAATCACATGTAACATCTTAAATAGGATATATGTATACAGCCGCAAAGCAATAAATGTCATATCGTTTTTTTTTCAGTGTGTCAGAAGAACTGCGGTCCACATGGAACCTTGCACGTACCAAGCTGCACGTGTCGCTGCGAGCCTGGTTGGACTGGAACGCTCTGTACTAAACGTGAGTTGACTGAAACACACCAAGTGTGGTGTATCTTCTTGTACAAATAACTGAAATGGTTGTGTAATTATTTCACGTTGCCTGTAGATATGAGACACGGACTCTTCTCCATCTCGTCATCTTCATCGCCATTTCTCTCTCTCTCTCTCTCTCTCTCTCTCTCTCTCTTGTGTAATTTTTTTCGTCATATTCGAATTAATTAATTAATCCTCCGCAACAAACTGGATGTGCGTGAACGACGAACATCCTTTATTACTCTCTCTCTCTCTCCCTCTGGTACATAAGCAGCAGAAACTGGGAATTCACCTGTGCATTAGATGTTAATTGAATTGTTCTTCCAGAATTAGGAGTGTGCACCAAAACGTGCATGAATGGCGTCGTGAACCCTGTCACGTGCACCTGTCTCTGCTACCCCGGATGGACGGGTCCCACGTGCTCGCAACGTAAGTGAAACTAACAAAACGTTCAGATGTTCAGAACAGGTGCAACATACAAGCAAAATATACACTCAACAGATAAGGCATTACATCTCATCCATAGTAGCGCATGAAAAGTTTTTTTTTATTTTTAAACGCTTTATATGCCTCTTATGATATGAACGATAACTGATAACGGTAACGATATACAGTGAAGAGATATTTATGTCAAGTTTTTTAACTGGCTTTTAAGATTAACTTTCACGAATCGCATGATGTGAAGGCTGTTCATTTCACCATTCAGGAGGCTGCAACAAGAATTGTGTCAATGGTCAACTGCAGCCTGATTGCACGTGTTCTTGTCGCCCGGGATGGACTGGAGATCTGTGTGACCAACGTAAGAAAAGCACCCACTCTCTCTCCCTCTCTCTCTCTCTCTCTCTCTCTCGTTCGGTGCTTTTCCTGCAATCTCTCTATCTCTTTCTTTCTCTCCTTCTCTCTTTCTCTCTCAAACGAACACACACCACACGCACGTGCTCCCTCTCGTGTCGAGGTTGTTTCCATTCCTCACTTATAATTATAAACAACGTTTCTCATTCTCTCTCTCTATCTCTCTACTTTTTTCTTTGATGAACATTTAGTAGTATACAGGATAAAACCTAGATGAAATTGTCATGATCTGTCGAGATAAATGTATTTTTCTATGAAAAAAATAATAAATACAAGTGGGACTATTTTATTCTTATCCCCAGCCCTGAATTTGTCAACATTTGGAAATTCTCAGTATTTTGTAATTGACAAAACATCATGTTTATTTTACACAAATTTCCAGCCCTGGGCTCAGGTTGTAATAAACAGTGCTTTAACGGCGGGGTCCTGAACGAAAATACGTGTGAATGTATATGTCCGCCCGGATGCGATGGAGCCTTATGTCAATTTGGTACGTTTCTTTAATTATCTTCTTTTGAATATTGTTTTTTTTTTTTTTTTTTTTTTTTTTTTTTTGTTATAGGTAAACAATAAACTATTTATTTGGATTTTATTTGAACTTTTATTGAAATATTTCTCAAGATCAACTGCACTGTGATTTTTTTACAAGAAAATGAGCGTTATTCAATATTATAATGAGCACTAGTATCTGTATATTTTACACAGGAATTAAATGTCGATTTGTAATTTTTCCTTGAAAAGTCAATTTTACATGCAGAAAAGTAAAATGACATCAGGATGACAGGTTTTTTCAACAGAACAAAATACTTCATTTTATTACTTCAGTTAATTATATATGCCATCGAACGTGTCAAAATGGCGGAACTTTCATCCCCATTTTGTGCAAGTGCCACTGCCCCCGGGAATATACGGGAGAACTTTGTGAAAGCCATATAGGTACATAAACTACCGAAAATAGCCGAAAAACTATCAAATAATTAAATGCACTGATATCCATCAAATCTTTTAGATGACATAAACTTGTTTCACAGAAAAAAATTATCCCATTTTTGGAGTTCTCTATCAACTTTCAATTTTATTGATATTTTCTTCTTTCGAGTAAATAATAAGGATAGGTTTGCAGAGACGCTCGATATGGTGGAAATTTCGAACTAATTTTTTTACGGAAAAGATTATGATTTTTGGGCAAATCCAACTCAACGCTGAAAAATTGTAAAAAATTTTATATCAGTTCGAGAAAAGGGGTGACTCATGTGTATAAAGGTGTGTACGACACAGAATATTTATGTTAGGAAATAATAGTGACTAATTACACGTGGAAGTTCTGTAAAGTCACAGTGCCTGTGGACAATATGTTGATGGCGCAATCACTAACACTTCAATTAGTAGATACTACCGGCCCAAAATGATATAAAACGTGTACTCATCTATTTAATAGACGGAAAGAAAAGCAGTTAAAGTGACAATAAAATGTATCTTAAGTGGTCTCTCACTGTACTTAAATACCCATTTTCCTGTCGTTATTTCAGACATTTTGATATGGTGACTGTATTTATCTTTGGGCACTGAAGAGAACTTGTCTCTGCTGCGCCTATAGGCACAGGTGCATAATTTTCAACAATCGTATCAAATTGGTATTCTATTTGTTACAGGTCCTTTCAAATTCATATTGGTATAAGGGACGGTGTCATTCAACAGAGCACTTTTTTCTGAGGGCGTGACAAAAAGGAGGTGCTGGATTGGTGGTTTTTGCCTGTAACCATGACGACCTTCCAACAAAGAACCTTTGAATGTCTGGAGATCGACAAGCGTGGACCAGAAAATGAAGTAAAAAAATTCTGGGTGTGTGTGTGTGTGTGTGTCTGTGTGCGTGTGCGTACGTGTGTGAGTGATTGAATGTTATGGGCTCGTGCGCGCCATTGCTGGATATAAACTACGCCATCAACGCCACATGTTGTAAAAGAATTGGTTACCATAGCAACGGCCTGATTAACATCACAGTTTTCGGTCCGTTACACATATGATTAAGCAATATTAACGTCATGTGGTATATATGGACGGAAATTCTCGAAATGCTTGCCATTAATTCAATATGTACCTTGTAATTTTACCTGGTAGGATAAGATGTTAAATGAACAGTCAAAGTGGAAAGATTTTTTAGAGCATTTGAATACAATAATATGTAAATAGTATTTTAAACTAATGATGGTCTCAGTCATTGAAGAATATGCCAATTTCAATTTCAACACAAATGTTGAAGCTTTTCTCACAAGTTAAAGGCAATAAAATTATAATCAAACATGGAATTGAGGATGGTACATCACGTCTCACGTCTCATACGACAGTAGGTATTTTGTGCCATATGTATTTGGATCATTTTAAACAAGTTATTTTACGATTTCCTAAACACCGATGTTGCCTTGAGGTAAAGTAATTACTGGCACGAGAAAACGTTTACACGAAAGATGACATGTATTGTGTTAGGGTTATTACAGAGGAGGTAGGTATTATATAATAAAGTGCAGGCCTTATAAAGGGATCACAACTGTTCATTTGGGGCCAAAATGGTTTTTCCTGGGGTAAAAAAACGACAATTCTCCCATACGTAGCCTACCAACGATCAATGGTATTCCGTTCCGACATTTAAAGTTAGCTCTATTTTCTTTCTCTCTCTCTCTCTTAAAAGTTATTTTTTTTTTCTAAAAAAATGGTTTTTGTAATTATCTATTAAGAAATTGTTACAGAGGGTAGCCATCTATGGAGGCCAAGTGGTTCGATGGCAGGCACAGATTCCACAATAATTGATAAAACCGCCGTTTAGGTGATAAAAAAGAATTTATGATATTTCCATGGGTTACTTACAATGTATTTATTGTAAAACATGGGTCTCATATGGAGAGTTGTTGTCCCTTTATATGCTATTATAATTGTACACTGGAGCTGTAAAACACACCTGTATGCTAACGAGTTTAATAAGCAGATAGTAAATCTTCGGTAGGAAACGAGACACTTAATGTGTATTTTACGACGGGAACACAATGTTGGAACAGTTCCCAAACAAAATGAATATATTCTAAAAAGAGGCAGATCATTTGATTTATTTTACAATAATAACACATTTTGTTGTGGTTAATCAAATTTATCATGGAGAGAAAATGCTTGTATCATTATCTAGAAAAGGAAACGTGTTTAGAGAAAAAAAACCGTTCGTCATAAGAACGCGTCGGATACGATTAACAACACTAGACAAAAAGTCCACGATTTGAACGAATAGTATTTAATTCCAATTTCATTCAAATAATACACTTTTTCAAAAATATAGACAGAAATCGATGCCAAGTTCCTTTTTGTCCATAGATGCATGTAGAGGAAAATAGCGTATAAACTGCCAGGATGTCGTCTCTGGTATCAACCTGGTTTTGGATCTAAAAAGTGAAATAAAATGCTATTTATTTTCGAAATTTATGTGATTGCAGTACTGGCGCTATTAATATATAATGTAAAATCATGGGAAGTATTTCATGTAACGCTGCATTTATTGCAGTTACTTTGCGGACTATGGACGTCATTTTTTTACAGAAACTATTGGAAATGGCTGACGTGAAATATTCGTTCCGTAACTGCTATACTCAGAGAAACAACTATGCATATACTACATATAATGTATGAGACAATACGTGCTTCATGCAACGGATGCAAGTAATATATAAAACATTGGCTGCAGTTGTACGCAGCAGTTGAACGTAACTTGAACCTTTTGTGGGAATTTTCAGCCAGAAAAATGTACTTTGTTTCGGCTTGATAATATGGAGAACTTTAATAAAGAATTATAGAACACACATAATTGACTATTTTTGATAACAGCTGAGATCCTGTGTACACCTACTTTGTTTGAATATGATATAATTTTTTATGTTTCGGTATTGAAGGAGACTGTGTCTTGTCGGCACTTACCTAATTCCAATGCGTCTTCTACGTCATGCTTAGTGATAGCTTCTGCCTGCTCCATTGTTTACTCCGCTGTTGTAAACGCCATAGTTGCCGACGCCACTGTTGAAATATCCCTTGTTGTTTATTCCGCTGTTGTAGGCACCACGGTTGCCGTACCCACTGTTGTAGGCACCACGGTTGGCGTACCCACTGTTGCGATTACCGTATCCAGAACTTCCGTACCTTCGTCCATACCCATTGTTATTACCATACCCACTGCTGTATTGACCATTTCCATAACCAGCATTACGTTGGTGATAGCTGTTTCCCACGCCGCTGTACCCGTAACCATAGTTACCGACGCCGCTGTTGCCATACCCACGATTTCCCACGCCGCTGTTTCGAGCTCCGTAGTTACCAACGCCGCTGTTGGTGTTGCCACGGTTAACGACGCCGCTGTTGTCGCTGCCGCGGTTGGCAACGCCGCTGTTTCCGTAGCCAACGTTATAGTTGCCGCTGTTTCTGCAGCCGATGTTCCCTATGCCGCTGTTTCCTTGGGCACAGCGTCTTTTGCCGTATCTGTAAATATATTAAACAAGCACTGGTTGTGAACTGTTTTTTTTTTTTCCTAGGATGACTTGTAAGCATGATGAACGGTGTATGATGGTTAAACAAGCTTAATGTATCCACGCTTTTAGACCTAAGGGGCACTCTGTAGGGATTTAAATGTAGGTTTGTGACATTGCCCGACAGTCATGTCTCGAGTTAACATGATTTAAGCTTCACTTTTTATGACAGTAGGCCTCTAGTTGACTTTCACATCTGGGTGTTCCTAGTTCTTGAGAGAGGGGGAGAAGAGAGCAATAAATTTTTGTTGGGACCAAGAAAAATTTTAATTTGATCTAGCAGAGAACGCTTTTGGATACGATTACACATATTTTATACCAATTGAAAAGACGAGTTCGCATTTGACAGCTACATGTAGGTTAAAGATCGTCAGCTCGCTTTAAGTTTTAGTGGAATATCTATCCCTGTAGCTCCTTTTTCTAGCCTCCATATCTTTTGGAATATATGAAATTAGCTTTTTATAAAATCCACATACAATGGGCGATAGAAATTGAAATAAATTAAAGCAATAATATGATACAGAGAAATAATTTTGCACACTTGAAAGTATTTGGAAATGATCCGATGGCTACACAATACAGGTATTTTAATAATATCCTAAACAGTGTTGGTCATTAAAGGTAGTAATTCCAACATATTAGGACCCAGCTCATACACAATAAAATAAAACTCATTGAAAACGTGTCTTGCTTTTGGAATTAAAGTAAAGAACCGACTTACAATTACTCCCAAAAAACGCCACGACTCCAAACAAACGCATTGCTCTTGTAACCACAATTTTGTTGCCAGCCTTTAAATAATTTCCGGACAAAGATAAAGTAAACACACGTATGTTTGCTAATACACTTACCCTGGTGAATCGCTGGCACAAGCTATCGCCAATGAGATGGCCAAAACAATCAAAACCTTGCACATCTTGACGTCTTCTGCTTGCAGTGCTGTTGCTATCTACGGTAGGGATCTCTTAGGCACACTTTTCTATTTGTCTGGGCGCGCGGTTATATACCGCCAAACCCTTTGCTGTGGGCAGTGTTCTGACAAATGCATGTCACGAGCGGTAGATGAAGCCAACCTGACTTTAACGACTTTGTCACCTGAATTAGTTCTGTTTTGATGGCACCTAGCTATATTCTCCACCGAGTTAATGAGAAAATTAATCCTAATATTGGATCTTTCGTTGATGCGGAGATCAAGGCGTTTTGACCTTATCGCTAGGTCGTCTTCAGGTGATCTGATTTGGAATAGTCACCGGTGTCAGTTTAATATAACTGGATTTATAAAAATCACTTTAATGAACTCTCTACACCTAAAAAGCCAGACACATTCTGATGAAGACTGGCGTTAATTTAAAAAAAAATGAAAATGCAAATATATTATGCATCGTATTAGGTCATCAAACAGACACACCACCGCCATACAATCTTGAAGTAAACAACAAAAGAAAATAAATTACTTTTAATATAATTTTACATAAAAAAGTCGATTTAAATCATGTCAATTTTATTACATAGTGATCATGAACCGCTATTTATAATTCATTTGATCGCATACTTCTGAATGTGTGTACACTTTTGACCACCGCCAGTGGAGTGTCTTAAAGAAATCCCATGTCATATTACTATAAAACCCTCCGGTGTTTTTTTTTTCATTGTAATGCATATTCATACCTCATTGGAGTGGGTTGTATTTTATGGTCGCTAAATGAGATAATGCGAAAACGACCATTCAGATGTTCGCTGTTGTTCTTTGCGCGCCTTAAGAGACAAGAGGCGGCATCCATCTTAAAGGGTTGCATTGTTTTGCAGGATCTTATATTTAACATTCATAGTTGTCAATCGAGTTTCTTTGAAGTTTGGCCTCCGGACGATTTGCCCATGTTTTTGCGCTAGGTGGATTATTGCCCACGGGGACAGGATACAAGCTAAATTCCGTCATGCTCGTCAATGTCATTGATACTGGCAGAAGATTTCTTTTAAAATGTAATCCTGTTTAGTTAATGGAAGTTGTTTAGTTCTCCACATTGAACATTTGATAATGTTGGAGAAGTGAGAAGAGTGAAAGAACACCTGAATACACGAGTACCTCTTTAACATTTGACATACACCGACTAATCCAAAATATTGCTGGGGGGGGGGCAAGGGGAAAAAAGAAAGATCGCTTGATTTCGTCTCGTTTCGCTTGTTATACCAGCTAAAAAGCAGGTGTAAATGGGGGTACCGCCGAAGTCGGGGGTTGGGGGTGGGGGGGGGGGGGGAAGGGGGTTTAACAGAGGGACACGTGACCAGACGTGCCTTGTTCGTGATCCGCCACTGACATTAAGTAAAGCTGGGACAAAATGTTAGACTTTTATCAGACTGAAATAAAGAGATGACGGAAAAGGTGTTACAGCTTTGAAAGGTGTAGAAACTGTTTGGTGGTTATAATAAGGTTACCTTTTCAGTGATTATCTAAATTCAAAGGAACTTGTGGAATTATATTGATAGAAAAAAGGAGAAAAGAAAGAAATAACGAATGAATGGATAAACGAAAGAATGAACGGATGAACGAAAGAATGAATGAACGAACGAACGAATGAATGAATGAATGAATGAATGAACGAATGAATGAATGAATGAATGAATGAATGAATGAATGAAAAAGAAAGAAAATAAGATTATAGACAGAAAGAGAGTGTCGAGTCTTCCTTTAGGCATACTTTCACACAGGAAACAGTTGATTGAGACCTGACCCGACTTGACCTAAGACACTTGTTAGGAATGGCACGCGAGTTGGCGGCTTGGGGACCAGATGCCCGGAGCACACTGGCACTAATTCCTTTGATAAATCAACATAGGTAAGGTGTCGTTGGTTTCATTGTTGGCTATTCCCCACATGGACGGTGTCATTTGATTGATGCACGGCCATAAATTTAGAGGCAAAAGTTGGAGTGTTTCCATGTGCGAGGTGGAGGGTGTGCGTATGTGTACGAGAGAGAGAGAGAGAGAGAGAGAGAGAGAGAGAGGGAGGGAGGGAGAGGTGGTAGGGAAAGGGAGACGGAGAAAAAAAAGTTATCCAATTAAATGATAGTATGTGGTTTACCCGAGTGACTTTGTATTTTGACAAAGGTGACGAAGGAAAACATCCAACCATTGTGAAAAAGTAGTCCGCGCTTGTCGCCATAGGTGTTATGTTTAAAGTGACATCTCTTGCAAAGGTCTAATTCCGATTAAAACTTTTTGATTGAAACTTTACGTAGATCGATCCAATTCCGCGGGGACCCTCGCTGAATGCAATCTGCTTAACATGTTTACCTTGATCTCCTGCTTCTAATGTACTCTTATAATCATCAGCTTTTCTGTTTTCTACTCAACGCCATGAGGACGCGTGTGTTTACATTGGAATTACTGTTAAACGATTGAAATCTATTTGAGGTTGCTTTAAAGTTGCCAAAAAAGTTGTTATCGCAGTGTGGCCGAAGTTTAGGATATATCGTCTCAATTTAATTTTTCCTAAAGTGAAAATAATGATGACATTGGTCTTTAATGATGGGCAACATCCGAAATAGCATGACCTGAAGTGGAAATAGATTAAAAACGATAAGAACACTGTATATGCTGCGAATGTCCTTCTGTAAAACATGGCATAAGATATCCATGTGTAACGAACGAATAGTAGACTACTATTTGGGAGTATTTGGGAAAATTTTTTGTAAATTTTACCTGTAAGGTGTTCGTGGGAGGCCTGATAGCTCAGTCGGTTAGAGCGTCGTGCTAATAACGCGAATGTCCTGGGTTCGAGCCCCAGTCGGGCCACTTGGGACTTTTTTGTCATAAAAAACCCTCTTAAATGGGAAGTATGTTAACTACGCCGTTCTCCCTCAGAGGCACTGGACAGTTACACTTGGAGGCGATTAAGAGATAGAGCGCTTTCAGAACAGATGATCCGCAGGCTAAATATGGCCGACCGAACTTAAAAGCAGCACCGCTAAATCTTCATGGGGTCTCCCTGCCTCCACACGTGTCATTAAACGGATGAAATCTCAGCTCCGAGGTTTAATTGCAAGGCCACCTACAGCGAAGGCGCGTGTGGAGGCGGGGGGGGAGGGGCGCTATGGAATCAACCGGCGCTGCTTTAAGTGAGTCGACCATATTTAGTCCGCGGATCAACTTGTTTTGAATGCTCTCTAAATTGACAACGCATACAGGGTTACTTCTTAATATGGAATATTTTTATCATTGTTATTTTTGAGTGCTGATTAATTTTTTTTGCCTTGATTCATCAAAAATGTATGTCATTGAGTGATAAAAATATCCAGTCTCCTATTGTGAGATATTTTGGTCAATGATATCAAATCTGACATAAGATGTCATTCAAAAGAAAAGAACACCCCCAAAAAACCATATCAACAGTTTGATGTCAGTATTGATTTTAAGCTAAGATATTAAAGAAAATGATAGCCTCCGGACAGTGATATGTTACACAGTCAAAAAATTCATTTCAGTAAATCATGAAAAGTCATCAATAGCCGGTGTGACCACCAGCAGCCCTCATCCTACATGGCTTACCCTGTGGCAAGTTTTTTAGAGTTTGGATGGGGATATCATTCCACGCAGTGATACTTGCCTGTCGCAGTTTATCACTATTTACCGGCCGATGACCATAGCTATTTATTCTGTGAGTTACTTCCGCCCACAGATTTTCAATTGTGTTCATATCTGGGGAGTTTGCAGGCCAGTGCAGTGGCTGAACCCACTGGTTTCGAAGAAAAACAGTGATTCTGCGAGCTCGATGTTTGCGCAGTCGTCTTGCTATACAAATCGAAGCATTGTTTGCTGTAGAATGTCTATGTAGGAATCCTGGTTGAGGTTGCCTCCTAGAAAAACCAACTGGTTCTGGGAACCGGCATGAAATGTTCCCCAAACAGAGACGTTACCTGCCCCTGCTTGCACCCTAGGCAGTACACAATCATCGTTTCATGTCTCTCGTACACGTCGGTGGACACGGGTTCGATCGTTAGGTATTGGGGTAGGTGCCCTTGTTGCAGCATTTCTTTGGAGGACTTAACAAACGGTTTCTAATAAATGTTGAATTACCCGGCAATGGCTGTCTGTTTCTGGCCATTTTCTCTAAGAGCAAGAATCCCATAGTAAGCTGCGTTGCTTAGATGTCGAACCATATCTTCACTAAGGTACCTGTCAAGTTTCAGAGCGATCCCTTTATTGCTTCTCTAAATACACTCCAAAGATTGGCCAAACCCATGCGTTTTTATACAAGGGCAGAAATTGCAGAAAAGACAACCCCTCACATTTCTGACCACAGAACATGCAACTGCATGCATCAATTGTTTCGCGAGTTGTGTGGTAATTAGGTAACACACCTGGCTACACACGGAATGACACCTCAGTTTTGGATTTGAAATAGTTAGAGAGGAAATAAACATTTTGTAGAAAATTTACTCGCCAAAAATAATATTCCATATTAATTAGTAACCCTGTAATTCACGCGGTTTAATTAAGAACATGACTGTATTGTGGTTTTTTACAGCTTTATTGTATAGGCTTCTTGAATACCAATACGTATGGGGGTACACCTTGCTTGTAGAAGCTTTGCATCTACACTCTTCTTGAAGTAGGAGCTAGGTGTCTCAAGGTGTTTCCCAATGTCTCAAATGTCTCTCTCTCTCTCTCTCTCTCTCTGAATAACGAATGTATACCTGTACGTATACTGTATAGAGAGCCTTTCTTTTAAAAAAGGTGATGATTATACAACTGAAATTCATTTTACATGTAGTGTAATAATATACGGAAGTGCGGGCCAGCACGACTGTACACAACTGTACATAACACCCACTACTGAATACCACACGCTGGCTCTTGTCAGAGAAACTAAGTACTTGGCTAAATTATAACCTAATATACCCAAACTCTGAGTAATAAACAATAAAGCATTATAGATACATAATGTATAAACTGCCCGATAGGCGTAAAGAGAGTTATATGCCACTGTCAGACAGTGTGGCGGAATTATCTGCTTTAGTTACAAGTAACAGCGCGGTTACACATGATAGGCCTATGTATAATCCTGAACGACACGGTAGCTTAATAAAGGCTATTTTTAGTGATACCGAAATATTAAATCATAATTTAGAATTATACGACAGGAACTCTTTAAAGTTGACTTAGTACCTTTGCACTAAGACTGGCAATTAAGATGATAACTCAAAATACGTGTTAACTTATACCACTGTGTGACTGGGTGAACAAAAACGGTTGGAGAAAACGGCGACAGAATACAATGAAACACAAACCCATGGTCAAATATGAATAAATCATTTGTGTTAGGATACAGACAGACACGCTATATATAAAAACATGGACGATTAGATAAAATTGCTAACAGAACAAAGACTTGCGAACTAATTTAAAACTAATTTAGTGAAAAAGATCTATTAAATATCAACTCAACCACCAGAAATTAAACTTCTTGTGTGAAAACAAAGAGAAAAGATAATGCTGGAAATTTTGGCTGTTAACGGGTCAGTTCATTTCTGTATCTAACTGTGTATCCAACCAAATTTAAAGAGTGACGTCATGATGGTGATTTCACAGCCAAATTACATATAAGTTACTTCCTACTTTTTATCAAATAATTTCAAAATTTGGTAAGGATTGTTAGGGTGTCTCTGCTATAATTACCTTACCTGAATCTAAAAATGTATTTCTTTTGGGGAAATTCTCACCACCTATCAAACAAGTTAGCAACTTTATTCATATTATATACAGGGTAATTCCACCTCCCGTATTGTTTAAATGTAAATAAAACAGATCTTTAGGCCACAGGAAACGCTGTTTTTTTTTTTTTTTTTTTTTTTAATACATTTTGTCACTTTTATGGAAACGCAATATTATTAAGTGTGTAAACAGACCTTTCTCATATGGCTGTATAATATGATCATGGCAGCATAAGCAATACAATATCAATTTTACATGTATATTACGATTGATTATATGTATAATAATTTACAAGACTACATAAAGCTCGTGTTTTTTTTCGGAGGGGGGCATTAAATTATTTTAAATGGAAGCAAACTAGGATACGAATACCTCGTAAAGAGCAACATTTATATTTTGCTATAGTTATGGATTAATGATGCGATTGAAGATTACCAGAACCCATTACCAAACGCTTACAAGTGCATTATATAAATAATTATAAATAATTGTAAAGAATAAATAATACTAGAAAGCAGTGCGGAACGCCATGTTTCCATTCACGGTCAAAGGAAGTAAGTAATATAAGACGATAGGACCATCTGTCCTTTAGTTTTGGAATGGAGTGCATCTCTTCTTTAAAATGGAAATAGGAGACATTGCATTGGGCACAACCTAGGTCTATACAAGATGAAAATCTTTTCGTTTTTATACGTTTTGTATTTTTGCCCACACAGTAAGATAATTCAGGTTATACCCTTAATTCAAAATTATCATTTTGGATATATTTCAATAAGTACAGAAACGGTGTTTCGTTGCCTTTTTACGCTATCGTCTCCTAAATATCTTTAAATTGCTGTATTTGGATTCAGAGCTTCGTAGAAATTTCCAGTTGGTCGGTTTCCATCTGCGATATTCTGGTAATTAGAGACTCTCGACAATTCCTGATACGGTCTTGTTTCCCCAGCCTCGGTGACGTTCGTGTCTTGTACTCCAGGCATGGTCCTCTCAATTTTAGTGGTATTATTGCTTTGTTTACCACGGAATCGCTTATAAAATCTATACCCGGTGACAGTAATGTAGACGACAAGAAATACAAGACAGGTGGTGCTAAATCCCACTGCAAAATATGCTGCGACAAGAGCCCGTCTTGTAAATAACGTCATAGGTTCATTTCCAGTCACCTGTGCATTATTAATGGGTTCAGAACAGTCATCAAAGGTCAACTGTGAGGGGGCGCAACCTTCTGTCGAGAAAACACTGACATCCATCCCCTTAAATTCTTTTGGGCTGTTACAGAAAGCCTTGTCCACATCATTGTCTACTACTTTATCATGGCATGAACGAAGCCAAGCTATCTTGCAATCACAATGGAACGGATTACCGCCAATCCTCAGTCTACGCAAGCGTGTGAGACGTACTATGGTACATTTGTCCAGGGCTTTCAATTGGTTCCCATCCAAGTACAATCGCTCCAGACTTTCTTCTACACCAGAGAAGGCAATGGGAGACAAGGAACTAATTTTGTTGTCTCCAAGATCCAACACGGTTAAATTTGAGATATTCCTAAAGGTTTCAGGAGCCACATACCCTATATCGTTTGATCGAAGATATAAGCGACGAAGTAAGGGTGATTTTTGAATTGCTGGTGTCACATCTCGAAGTTTGTTAAAGGAAAAGTTAAAAACTCTCAATTCTGGAAACTTTTCGATGTTATCCAAGGAAAACCGCGTCAATGCGTTGGCACTTATATCCAATATTTCCAGGTTGGACATGCCCCCAAGTTTTTTGGGTAATTTATAGCCACCAATAGACGTACTTCGCATTCTTAAGGTCCGCAAGTTTACCGAATTCATCCAGCTAAAGTCTGCGTTTCCTCGGAAGTTATTGTAACTTAAATCAAGTGACTCTAATGTCAAAGGAAAAATATCGGGCTTATCCAAAGCCGTTTCATTTAAAAAGTTGTTGCAGAGAAAGGTGTTTCAGTGATGTCATATCACGTATCACACTGGGAACCTCACTCAGGCGATTGTTGTCCAAATACAGCGTCTCCAGGTAAGTGGCTCCATCTAGTGATAAGTTACCAAGTACTGAAGGAAATGTGCCACTCAAGTCAACATTTCTTAACATTGGATAAGTCGAAAAACTCAGAGTCTCCAATAACTGATGCACTCTTGCATATTTAAGGTTAAGTGTCAGAACACTGTTTTTCAAGATGTTTAGAAGGTTTGAAAGATCATTCACATGGGCATAGGACATGTCTATTTCAAACACGGAAGGATTGTCATTGCTTCGAATTTTGCTTGTAGGCTGATATAAACAGTTGTAAGATTCTACGAAACTGTGGCTGAGATCCAGAAGCCCCACTGTCGCATTCAAAGACCTTAATCCAGAATACAAACTAGAACACCTTATTGAACTTGATGAACTGCACATCAGCGTCCAAAAATCCTGCTCCCTTGTTTCTCCGTATGTGCTTACAAAGCATGCCTCACAGTCAGGGATGAATGAACACCTTGCCTGTACTGTGGATACAGCGATAGTTGCCATAAGATACAGTAACAGAGACCAGAATTTGAAATACATCTGGAAAGAATTGAAAAAAATTACTTAAACATTGATCTGGGATGCCTTGTTGATATTCAGACGTGGCTTAGTCTCGAACAATTATTTCAAACATTGCATGAAATGCCAGTTATACAGTGTTCAGTACACGTATGATGGGGGTGTCTAAAGTGTTACATCTAGCGGTTGAACATCATGGTAACTGTTACAAAGCAGTAAAACAAACATCTGTCGTTCAGAACGTAAGCATACTAATTATTAAATGTATTTGTGGAAATAACATCATAGAGAGGTTTTACGCCCTCTGGGCAATATTCGATCGAGTCCAGAGGTGGGCACACTTAGCCACATGCCTCTTAGCTTCATAGGTACTACATTTACTAGGCAATACCCTATTGTCTCTCCAACACACAAAAATAAAAGGATAAAATAGACTTTTGTCTATCCTTTTGATCCTTTTGTTTATAGCTACACGTACATGTACTTATATTTGTCTGGTCTTACCAGCCAAAGGGATAAAAGCACAGTTTAAGAATAAGCAAAACGACAGCAGACCAAGCAAATTTCACACCTCAATGTCTTACATATTGCAGTGAAATTGTCCACGTCAAACAATTCACATCTGCCGAGCAAAGCGATCGAAGCGAGCCAAAATGAGTCTAATGCCACCCCCTTTATAACTAAATCGTGTACCTGGGTACTCCCGAAACAGCCCACGTCACCCCCCCCCCCCCCCTCTTATCATCCCGTCTCCTCTGCTTTGTTCAACATCTTTTTTTCTTACGATAATATAGGGCTGACATAAATAATCAATCATGTCAGTTAAGGTCAAAGTGAATTCAAAACAGGCGAGTTAGACGTAAATAAATTATTCAATACATCTGATATTTGAGACCTCATGTTATTACCCTGCACGCAGAAAGTGTCTTCGTTCAGGTGAATCATAGGCTGCATTTACTTAGTAGACTGTTGCGCAAAAACTTAATGTGCGACTATTGAAATGCATCGCAAGTAACTTATTTAAGAACGCCAGGGAATGATTTTATTACGTACATAACGTACAGTATGTACCTGTAGTTACGTGTGCAGTGTATACATGGCTATAACGTTGCAGAGGATAGTTTTCAACAATTTTAGATTTTAATTTTCAATTTTACGGGGAAACTAATTGTCACTTTGATAGAACAATGACGTCATGGTCCTGCAAAAGACGGGGTCCTGTTCGGTAAGATCTCTGTGTAGATTATCACGAAAATCTTTTTAGGCAATGAAATACCAGTCTGTTATATAAGATAATGATTCAGACAGTCAGAATTGTCTTTGGCAGAAACCATATACTGTACTTGTCATTTAAAATTAATGATTGTTAACCAAGCACTCACCTTTGTCGATGTTTGGGCACCACCTTTATGTCTGGTTTAATAGATGGGGTTACGGGTATGTCTCGATACTTCCTCGTTCCGAAGGGGAACATCCGGGCACTGTTCCATTATGTTTTCCAACAAGTAACACACCACAAAGTCCCACTGTATACCGTCTTTCCGTTGCCATTGACACTTTGGATGGGTTTTATTGAAGCTATTCCCAATTATTTTACATAATTAAAAACAATCATATCGTTGTAGAAAAAATATAAACTGAGTTTTGACAGTGAAATATATATTTTTTTTCAAAAGACTCATATCTCATATAAAATGTGAGTGGAGAAGTGTGAAGTCAGGTGTGCCGTTACCAATTAACTGACTACCGTGTCTGTTGCACTGCTCAGTGTGTAATATGCAATGTTTTCATTGGGTAGGTCTCCTTTGGGCTAGTTAATGCTTGGCTTTGGCGAAACATGGTTCTGCCAAAAAGTGTACAAATGTCGGCAACTACTGCAAAGCAGAATTGGACATTTTGCATGCTAGCCATCGCAGTGCGCAAAATGAGCTAAGCATGTTTTAGAAAAGTGTTAATCTGTGTCAGTATGGCGCGAAAAAGTATTGTGTCACACGGAACCCTGTGCACAGTTTTATAGAGTCATGCCAGACTGATGTAACTACACAGAGGCCACACCCATTATAAAGAAATTTTACCACCAGTGTACAGGACTCGCTGTTCTTCCGGATATGCTGCTGCAACCAAACAAATCCACCCAGTCTACTCAGAATGAGGAGCAAATTGCCACCTTTTTCAAGGCCCTTAGTGAACACCAGACTGGTTTTAGCAGGTTAGAATACCAGACGACCTCCAAGGAACCCACTGTAAACAGCAAAACAGCATCTGTTTCACGAATTGGGGACCATGCCCGTTTCTGGGAAGACCACTGAAATCGCGTTTCATTTTGAGGTCAGATTTCACCTGTACCGCTTAAATTAATTGTCGAAGCAGAGTTTACAGACATCCTGAAGAGGCCTGTGAGGCAACGTGTGCCGCATCTAAAGTGACTAGGGTCATTAACAGCGTCGGTATTTGAAGTGGATACCACATTGGTGATAAAACACCAGTGGCAGTCATCGATGATTGTTTTTGCAAGTTACTGCAAGAAAGTCCCTTACGTATCCGAGGAGGCTGCTCCGCGCGTTTAGCAGCTATACGCGTTATGCAGTTCCACACGTTTAGAAGCTCCACATGTTTATAGTAACTCGTGAAGTGCTTTCCCGATGTGATTAGCCGTGTCATAAAGTTATTACAGAATCATATACCGGTGAAGCTAAACACATAGCTAAATGTGTAACACTGCTAGCATTTCCTTCTGTGAGAAGCTTTAAAAATATACGTGTTTAGCTTTAACACTTAATTCTAAACGAGTTTAGGTGGTAAACGTGGGTTATATGTGATTAAACGTTAAAAACTGCTTTAACGGTGCAATGACAGATTTTAGAAAAGTAATAGGGCCCTATTTGTATGACTTCGCTCAATCCTCTCTCTCTCTCTCTCCCTCTCTCTCTCTCGCTCTCTCTCTCTCCTAATGGTCATTCCGGGTTTGAGATCCCTGGTACATTTTAGTAATACATAAACTACATTGTATAATCCAGAAATCGGCGACCATTTTGGATTTTTCAACCCTGAACAAAGTCTCAAAACAATTTAGTTTATTCTGTCATATATTTCATCCTATAACTTGTGCAATAAATCCTTCATTATGTATTCCGAGATACTTGATAGTAAGAAACGCTTGTTGACGTATGAAAAAAAAAAACATTTCATCTTGGATTACAGCTATATGTGTTCAAATATACAATCTTATGATAAAGTAACTGGAATATATTGAAAAAAGAATTTAACTTAGTCAAATCCATAAAAACATGTAAAATATTCCTAATTTTTAGTTAAGAAGTTTTTTCAAATTAAGGTTTTTGTATTTTTACCAAAAAAAGAAGGATAATGGATTCGTTTACCATCTTGAAAAATGTAAAATGCCTGTAATTTTTAGTTAATATTTTTTTCAAATTAAGTTATTTGTATTTTTATCAAAATATAAGAAAATTGGCCGCCATCTTGGATTCATTCACCATCTTGAAAAATGTAAAATGCCTGAAAATTTGAAGAATGCCTAAGTACTTGTGTCCAATGCAAATTTTGATGACATTTAATTGTTTTAAAGTAACTTTAAAGTGATAACAACTGTTCATATAACATCCATATTTTACAATAAATACATTGTAAACAACCCACAGAAATGTAATAAATTCTATTTTATCACCAAAGCAACGGTTAATGCAATTACTCTGGAATCCGTGCCATCCATCACATCATGTGACCTCCATAGATGGCTACACTCTGTAATAATCTCTTAAAAGAACATTAAAAAACGAATTATAAAAAAAAAAACAGGGACCACCCGCACAAAAATGCAGTAGTATCGAAGTAGCAAAGAAGCATTAACGCAGTAGTGGTGTGGAGCATATTTGCAGTAGAAATGCAGTATAGCCTACTGCAATTCTACTTCAAAAATTACATAGGGATGTATAGAGGAGGAGCGTTGATGCAGTAGATTAGCAGCATGATAGAAGCATGTTTCAAATATGCTAATTAGCTCCCACATCGAAGCAGATTTGAAGTATGTTTGCAGCATGATTGCAGTAGTCTACTGCGCTGGAGTATCTACTTCGTTTTTGTGCGGGCATCTTTGAATGTTGGTCAGTTAGCGAAAATTGTCCTTTACCCCAGGAACAGTTGTTATCCCTTTAAAATCAATATTTTATGTATTTACATATCACAAATACATATATTGGCGGCCATCTTGAATTTCGTGTGTTTCCGATACAAACGTGCATTTTTTCAAGTCAAAAACAAGCAGAAATGAAAAATTCAGATTCTAAACTACAAAAATCAATTATGAAACCTTTGCCCAACAGTGGGTGCAGCCAAACTGGATTTTTTGTCATTTGGCTTATAGACCGTAATTGAGGGCCAGCTCGAAAACAACTGTACACAATATCCAATATACCGAATACTCTTGTCAGATAAACTAAGTACCTGGCTAAATGATAACCCTTATAAACCCCAAATCTGTGTAATTAACAATTAAGAGCTATAAATAATTAATGTATCAACTGCCCAAAAAGGGGAAAGAGAGTTATGTCAATGCGAGGCAATGTGTCTGAATTATCTGCTGAAGGACAGGTAACAGCGATAACATATGATAAGTAAGCCTGAATGACAGGGTAGCTTAATAGAGGCTACTTTAAGTAATACAGAAATAAGAAGTCATTAACCAGCAATATGTGACAGAATTCTTAAGAGTTGACTAGGTACCTTAAATTTGCATTAAGACGGACAATTAGCCTGACAACTGCACGTATGTTTTAACGTACATCACTGCGTGATATAGTGAGCAAAAACGGGTGGGATGGAGAAGTTAGCAAAGCAAAATTAATTAAACACCAACCAAAGGTCAGAAATGGAGGATTTAATCATGTTCGCTTACAGACAGACACGCAGTAAAAACGCTGAGGATTAGATATAATGTTTCTCTTGCTAATATAATTTGAAAGATCTAACAAAGCTTAACTAAACACCAGAAGTTGCACTTTTTTGTGTGAAAACAAAGGAATAACAAAGTGCTGGAAATTTTGGCCTTTAATAACTGGACAATTAAGTTTGTCAATCCAGCCGTCATAGTGGTAGTTTCATGGCCAAATTACATACAAGAAACTTCCTATGTTTCATTTAATTAAGTCGAAATTAGGAAGGGTTGCTTAGGTGTCTCTGCCATAATGACTGCACCTGAATCTAAAATGTATTTCTTTATTTTAAAGTTTTAGGAAAATGCTCACCATCTTCATATTTGACCAACAGGACATTCGCAGGGTGATGTGGCCTGCCCAGAGTCCGGATGCAAACATAATAGAAAATGTGTGGAATGATATGTCAAAACTTTTGACAAATGCCCATCTAACCAGTAGAGAAACTCTGTTATATTCAGTGTTTCATGCTTGGGCCAGCATAAGCCCTAAACGCATCAGACAATTATATTAATCCTTGCCTCGTAGACTGGTACCTATTATTAGGTTACGTGGCTATGCCACTAAGTACTAATTTTGGACTTGAAACTGCATATTTTGGTAGAATATATATTTTGTTCTCATTTAGTGATTTTTTGTGAAATTTGATGTTAATAAAATGATAGCAGGAGCATTTCATTCCACAGTCATTTACCGTGTATCTCCCCCATAGTATTGGTTCAGTAGGGGTGACACTTCTATTGTCCAGTGTGTGTACATTTGTATGTCACAGAAAACGCTGTTTTTAAAAATATTTGTCACTTTTATGGAAATGCAATATAATCAAATGCTTTGAAAATGTAAAAAAAAAACACATTTCTCCTCTGGCTATATAATATGATCAAGGCAGCATATTCAGTACAATAACATTTATATATTGAGATTGATTACTTGAATAATAAATTTTAAAGATTACAAAAAAGTTTTTTTTCTTTTTTTCTTTTTGATTGGGGGGTATAAGATTATTTTAAATGGAGGCAAAATAGTACAAGAACACCTGGTAAAGCGCAACATTAATATTTTGCTACAGTTATGGATTATTGACATTATTCAAGATTACACTGTACCAGAATCAATTACAAAACGCTTGCCAAGTGCATTAAATAAATACTTATAAATACAAACAATCCCAGCAGCCAGTGGGAACCTCCATGTTTCCACTAAAGGGCCAGTTAGCAAAACAAGACGAAAGGACCATCTGTCATTTTGGTTTGGTATGGTGTAGGGTGCATCTCTTCTTAAAAATGGGAAGAGGAGACACATTGCATTGGGGTCAAACTAAGTCTAAACAAGATTATGATCCTTTCGTTTTTTTTTTTTTTTTTTTTTTTTGCGTTTTGTATATTTTTTGCCTACCAGTAGTTAAGGTTTCAATCATTAGTTCAAAATTATTATTTTCGATATGTTTCAAAAAGTACAGATATGGTATTTCTTTGCCTTTTTACGCTATTCCCTTAAATTGCTGTATGTGGATTCAAAGCTTCGTAGGAATTTTCAGTTGGTCGGTTTAAATCGGCAACATTTTGGTAAGGAGAGACGATCTCCAATTCCTCGTACGGCCCTGTTTCCCCGACCTCTGTACAGGTAGTGTCTTGTACCCCAGACATGGTCCTCTCACTTTTAGTGGGCGCTTTGCTTTGTTTACCGCGACATCGCCTGTAAAATCGATACCCGGTGACAATAATGTAGACGACAATAATTGCAAGACAGGTGGCGCTAAATCCTATCGCAAGATGTGCTGAGGAAAGGGCCTGTCTTGAAAAATGCAAGGATGTCAAAGGTTGAGCTTCATTTCCAGTTACCTGTGTGACGTCATGTGGTGACGTCATCTGCTGTGGTTCACCAGCGCCGGTGGTGCTATCTGTATGATTGGGGGAGGTTTCAGTTACGACATTGCTAGTCTGCGAAATGAATTTAAAGCAGTCATTCATGTCCAAAGTCAAGTGTGAGGGGGCGCAACCTCCTGTCGAAAAGCCACTTACATCCATCCCTTTAAATTCTATTGGATTGGTACAGAAAGTCCTGTCTAAGTCGATATCTACTCCTTTATCACGGTATGTACGAAGCCATGCCACCTTGCAGTCACAATGGAATGGGTTGCCGCCAATCCTCAGTTTAAGCAAGCGCGTGAGACGTAATATGGTACATCTGTCCAGTGTATTCAATTGGTTCCCATCCAAGTACAATTGTTCCAGACTCTCCTCTACGCCAGAGAAGGCAATGGGCGACAAGTGACTAATTTTGTTGCCTCCAAAGTCCAACACGGACAAATTTGAGATATTCTTAAAAGTTTCAGGAGCCACATACCATATATCATTTGATCGCAGGTATAACCTACGAAGTGAGCTTGTTCTTTGAATTGCTGGATTTACATCTTGAAGGTTGTTGAGTGATAAATTTAAAACCCTCAACCTTGGAAACCTTTCGATGAGATACAAGGCGTGCAGCAGCAATTTACTGGCACTGATATCCAATATTTCCAGGTTGGACATATTCCCGAGACTTTTGGGTAAATAATAGCCACCAAAAGATGTGTTCCGCATTCTTAAGGTCCGCAAATTTACCGAATTCATCCAGCTAAAGTCTGCGCTTCCTTGGAGGTTATTGTGACTTATATCCAATGACTCTAATGACAATGGGAAAATAGCGGGTTTATCCAAAGCCGTTTTGTTTAAAAGGTTATGTTGCAGAGACAGGTGTTTCAGTGAATGCATATTACGTATCTCATAAGGAACCTCACTCAGGTTATTGTTGTCCAAGTACAGCCTCTCCAGGTAAGTGGCTTCATATAGTGATATATCACCATAAAGAAGTACATGAAATGTGCCACTCAGGTCAACAGTCCTTAACATGGGATATCTCCAAAAATCGATAATCTCGTACTCATTGATTGTTGCATATTTAAGTTTTAAGGTCAGAACACTGTATTCAAAGATGTTCAGAAGGCTTGAAAGATCATTCACGTGTGCGTAGGACAAATCTATTTCTAACACTGAAGTTGCGTTACTGCCTAGAAAGTAGCATATAGGCTGATATGAACAGCCGTAAAGTGATAAATAATTGTGACTGAGATCCAGAAGCTCTACCGTCGAATTTAAAGACCTCAGTCCAGAGCACAGCGTGGAACAATCAACATTAAAGAACTTGCACACCACTGTCCACAAATCCTGCTCCCTGGTGTCTCCGTATGTGCTTACATAGCATGCGTCACAGTAAGGGATGAATGGACACCTTGCCTGTACTGTGGATACAGTGATAGTGGCCGTAAGATACAGCAATAGAGACCAGAATATGGGAAACATCTGGAAAGAAATTGGAAGTGCTATTATTGATTTAATTAAAATATCAATTTGTAGCACATGTATATCTTGGGCCGCCAATAGGAGAATACCAAGTACAAATGGGCAAGACTCTTATAACTTCTTAAATATGTTGGTTCAAGGAAGGTGAACTCCAAAAACGGAAGTTCGTTGTGCTCATTGATAACCCTACCTTATTGGTTGTGTGTAGACCGATATGTATAGTCGTTAACTAGTGCGAAACTGTCACAGTTGCTGAGACCCAGAATCTCCGTTGTCGCATTCAAAGACCTTAATTCTAAATATAAATTGATACAATGAAAATTAGGACATTTGCACATCACCGTCCACAAACCCTGTCCCTTGAATCTCCGTATGTGCTGAAGCCTGGGTCACACTGCCCTTACAACCTTTTGACAACTTTGTTGCAACCACAAAAGCTGGAGGTCGCTTGCGATCACTTCGCGAGGTAATTAAGAAGCTATGGCATTTTTTTGATCGGCAAGCAGTCGCAAGCTGCTTGCAACAAGGTTGCAGTAAGGTGGCTACAACCTCTTACAGACCATCTTCAAGCTAAAGGTTACCAGTCGCACACCGTTTGCCGAACGATAAACAACCTGGCCGCAACCACTTGGTGATTGAAAGCCGATTGCAGGACTGTAGCGATCGCCTGCCAACTGGTAGCAGCAAGGTTGCACAGAATATATATGTTGCAAACTTGTGACGGTAGCTGCTTTCTCATAAATTTCCCTCTCGGAAGAAAAAAAGTCTAGTAAAATGGCTCCTTTCGATAGATAAGAACGTGGTTACTGCTATAATCATTGACTTTGTTTGCATGAGAAGCAAAAAGAATTAAAAACTGGAATATACTGGATGAGACCGTGGATTGCAAGACTCCCCTCGTATGGTAATTCCGAACATTTGATGAAAGAACTTGGATTTGAAAATCAGGAATACTTCATTTCCTTTCTAAGGATAAAACCCACACTGTTTTACAAACATTTGAACAAATAAAAGAAACTAAATAAAAAAAGCAGTTTGAATTTGTTTTTATCTTAGATTACCCCCTTAATATTTTGTTGTTTAAATGTTTGCTCTCTATGAGGTCGCAAGGCCGGTGCGGTTACGGTCACACTGAACAAAAGACCTTTTTGCGACTTGCAACTGTCACCGGTTGCAAAAAAGTCCGATTTTCCAAAAGAACGCTGGGTAAATATCCGGTCGCGCCGATTTTCGGTGCAACACCGATAACCTCCTGGCGACCGAAAACCTATATGTGGTATCCAACCGGTTGCTAACAGGTTTGCAACTGATTTGCAACCGATTGTGTGTTTTCCCTTTGTCTTTTTAGCCCTAGGCCTTTACCACTTACAATACAACGTAATTAAATCGTAACAGGTCGTGCGTATCGTGTACCTTTACACTCTCATCGTCGTAGTGAGGATACAGTGGGTACCAAGCACTTGAATTATACATCGCTGATTAAATTATTTTTCTGTGCATCCAAGTATTTATTTAACTGTTTAATCGATAATATATGGCTTTGTAAATTTTTATGACTTACAGCGATGAAACGCTGAGGGTAGTAGCTTATTAAACCATGATTTTTGCAAAAAAAAAAATTCGCACATTGCTTCTTTGCCTCATATTAATTTTTCTTGGTTTCGTAAGTTTAATATACTTTGCGTATGTAAATCTTGTCAATTAGAGTAAATTCTTGTCAAAAAATGCAATTTATGTTTTCTTTCCTAAAATATTATGATTCATGATCATGATATTTAGAAGGCATACATTACAAATTATGAAAAAAATCCTTCACCCAAAAAGGCCACCAATCAATCTCTTACATGTACATTTTCACGTGCTATGATACAGCATTCTGTATCGGGAGCGTTACTTCATGTTAAAGTACTAAGCGGTAGAACCAACTGTGATCGTTTAGAATGTAAGCACGTTAATAAATATGGGCAATATGGGCAACACTGTTCTTACCCTTTCCTCTCTCTCCCTTTATCTCTCTCTCTCTCTCTCTCTCTCTCTCTCTCTCACACACACACACACACACACACACAGAAAGAAAAGGAAAAGAAGAGTATATATAATAATGACAAGCAAAATGTGACCAAGTAACCATGAGACTAATAAGTAAATTTTACATCTACGTGTACTACATATTGTGGCCTAATGTCCCACACGGGACGAAGGGGAATGATGATGATGATGATATGCTATATATTGCCGTGATATTGACCTCGTCAAATATCTTATATTTACTGGATTAGGCAAGCAAATAGAGTCATTCATTGCTTGTCCAATTACTTAGGGCATAGGCATCAAAATTTCGACATGGCGTCGATCTTGTCAACACGCTTTCCGCTTAGAATATGCATCGTATTTTGACTTATAATAATAAGTTATATTCATAAATTTTGGAAAATGTAACATTAAACACATACAAAAATTATCCAGAAAGTGTACACTTAACTTCACAGAGTTGAAAAAGCACGTTGCGTTCCTGAATCGGCGGTTAAACAGCGATCACATGCACTCGTTTTTCGTGAGTTACACGCCGAAAATGGGGAACAAGATATAGCTAATTAAATTTGTCTCATTTGATATTCATGCCACCGGCTCATTATGTCTTCAGTGGAAATATCCACTATTTACGCTACGTTCCTGGACCGAATCTGACTTGAGAATAAACTACACGATAGCTGTGGTTTCGCTGTCATGCGTGTCTGAAGGAAAGGATTGCGAAACAGGATTGGTTCATAACACCTGTGATAAAACGCTCAGATGACGGGATTTCCTTAAACATTGTTATTTTATGAAAAGCAGAGTGTATTTCAGGTTTTTGAATCCCGAAATTGAACGATTTGTTTAGTTCACGTGTATGGGATATAGTACTTTGTACTGAAGTTGAAAACGGAAGCGATAGTAATGCACAACAACCCGTTTTCTTCACCCATCAAAATTTGCGACAAAGAGCAAATTTTGTTTTTCTTTGGTGTGTTTTCCGTAAATGATCCCTGAGATGACCAAAAAACACGACAATACTATTCGTAGAGCTTTTTTCTACATAATGTACAGCTGCAAAACAGACTGGTTTGTCTGTATCCCAGATTTATGTGCTGCTTTAGTGTCATTATCAGATAAGAATCAAAAAGAATCAAATACACAGCAATGTTTGGAAATACAAAATTGTTTGTTATAATAAGACAAATCCATTTTTTATCAGATGAAAGCATCCCCATTGTAATCCAACATATAAGAATATTTTCAGACTTTCAAAGACGATAACCCATTTTGTTACCCAGTATCGAGCATGTGCAGATATATGTTTTTAAAGTAAAACTAATATCAGTTTTGTGTGCTCTGTCGTTAAATCGTTGGGGGTTTGCACCATCTGTAGATATTCAACCATGTAAAATTAGGTGAGCAATAAGACGGAACTTGAACTAAAGAGAATGTTTAAATACAATATCTGACAGGTGAGACGCCAGTCTTTTATGCTGCACGCTTACAATGCCCTCGTTTAGGTGAACCGTATAGACCTTTTCTTTGTAGATGGCTTAACCAGCACTGTATTACTTTTAAAAGGCGTGACTAATGCAATATACCCCAAGTAACTAACACCATAACACGACCCAGCACATTTATTACGTAGCAGCGTCTACTTAATTATCACAGAATTGTTAAGAAAGTTAAGTTTTCATCAAATTGATCGTTTAAAGACGGTATATGGAAATATCATACAATCAGAGAAATGACGTCATGGTCCTACAGTGGTCTTTTTTACGTAATGAGATACCAGCCTGTTATATAAAATACCGAATAACTATAAGAATACTGAATTGTCTTTGGCAAATGAATGACTGTTAACTTAGCACTCACATTTGCCAATGTTTGGGCACCACTTTCACATCTGGTCTAATGGACAGGAATAGTATGGGCGGCGGTTTATAGGCCATCTAGCGTCAAATCGAGTTATCGCTTCTAGTTGCGTGCACGTGTTCACGACTAGTCGTATTTTTCTGTCTGATCTGTTAACTACGACGTCTAATCGTGTTTTTAATCCGTCCGATCTGATAACTACGACGTCTAATCGTGTTTTTAATGCGTGAAGTTCAGAAATGTCTCGTTTAATTCTAAAATATCGCCGTCTGATCTGATAACTACGACGTCTTATCGTGTTTTTAATTTTTGTATAAACCGCCGCCCATAGTAGGCCTATATAGCGCAATTCTTCCTCGTTTTGAAGAGCTACTTCCGGGCACTGTCCCGTTATGCTTTCCAATAACTAACATTGCACCCACGCTCACAGTATACCGTCTGCTCATAGCCACTGACACTTTCGTTTGTGTGTATTTTTTGTGAATGAGTTTTATTTAACCCTTACTTCTTTGTTCCACATAGTAGAAATCGATCATTTCGTTATAGAAAAATAATGAATATAAAACAGACCATTTATTACTCAGCCCAATATAAGCATGAGAATTGACATAAATTGAGGCCAGGTACCCAACTACCAGACTCGGCACCGAATGATCCTGAATCGGACCACACTACCCTTTTTTCAAGGTGTACGTCAGTACGCGCTGCGAAGTATCAAACGTGACACCGCTCTTGCATAGTACGTGATGTGATAGTGATGATTCTCAGCAGGGTTGGAAAGTAATGTTTCTCACCTCAAAATTTGTTCCGGGGTATGTGACTGAAATGCGTACTGACGCACACATTGAAAACGGGAAGTGTGGTCCGATCTACCGGTGAATTCGAGATCATTCGGTGCCGAGTCTGGTAGTTGGATAGGCCTGAAATTCAGTTACGCATTAATTCTAAATATCGTATACTAACGTGCAGTAGAATGTTATTTTTCGCTGAGTGAATGTGATACCCCTGTAAGTGTATACAGGTGATATGATTATTTCAATCGATCAGTTAGAACATTTTATCATCCATGATAAGACTATCACCCGTAAGCTACATGTACATCTGTCTTTACGTTTAGACAAATGCTGGTGTGTGTTACAACTTGAACCACATTTGTTTAACAAAATATCAACCCTTGTAGTTTTACAGTTTGCATACTTAATTTGTCAGTAAAATTTCATGTACAGTGTAGGTTTTTTTAAGTTAAAAAAATCAATATCTATGTTTCAATTTTTGTAAGATATTAAAAACATTTTATTGAGGAGAATGTCAGGGTTTTCAGGTAACCTTTTTAGATTGCTGTGTGTGGATTCAAAGCTTCGTAGGAATTTCCAGTTGGTTGGTTTCCATCAGCAAAGTTCTGGTATGGAGAGGCTCTCTCTAATCCCTGGTAAGGTCCTGTTTCCCCGACCTCGGTGAAGTTGGTGTTTTGTACCCCAGACATGGTCCTCTCACTATAAGTGTTCGTTGGGGTTTGTTTACCACGGAATCGCTTATAAAATCGATACCCCGTGACAGTAATGTAGACGACAAGAAATACAAAACAGGTGGCGCTGAATCCCACTGCAAGATGTGCTGAGACAAGAGCCTGTCTTGAAAATAACGTCATAGGTTCATCTCCAGTCACCTGTGCATTATAAGTTGGCGAAATGGGCTCAAAACAGTCATCAAAGGTCAATTGTGAGGGGGCGCAACCTACTGTCGAGAAATCACTGACATCCAGCCCCTTCAATTCCAATGGACTGTTACAGAAAGCCTTGTCTACATCATTATCTACTCCTCTATCACGATAAGAACGAAGCCAAGCTACCTTGCAGTCACAATGGAATGGGTTGCCGCCGATCCTCAGTCCACGCAAGCGTGTGAGACGTAATATGGCACATTTGTCCAGTGTATTCAATTGGTTACCATCCAAGTACAATCGCTCCAGACTTTCCTCTACACCAGAGAAGGCAATTGGCGCCAGGTAACCAATTTGATTGCCTCCAAGGTCCAACACGGTCAAATTTGAGATATTCCTAAACGTGTCAGGGGTCACATGCCTTATATAATTTGATTGCAGGTATAAGCGACGGAGTAAGCTTGATCTTTGAATTGCTGGCATTACATGCAGAAAGTAGTTAAATGAAAAATTTAAAACCCTCAGTCCTGGAAACGTTTCGATGTTATCTAAGGAATGCTGCGTCAATGCGTTGGCACTTATATCCAATATTTCCAGGTTGGACATGTTCCCGAGACTTCTGGGTAAATAACGGTTACCAATGGACGTGCCCTGCATTCTCAATGTCCGCAAATTTACCAAATTCATCCAGCTGAAGTCTGCATTTCCTAGGAGGTAATTGTGACTTAAATCCAGTGACTTTAGTGACAATGGGAAAATGTCGGGCTTATCCAAAGCAGTTTTATTTAAAAGGTTATGTTGCAGAGACAGGTGTTTTAGTGATGCCATATTGCGTATCTCATAAGGAACTTCTCTCAGGCGATTGTTGTCCAAATTCAGCATCTCCAGGGCAGCGGCTCCAGCTAATGATATGTAACCACTACGAAGTCTATGAAAAGTGCCAGTCAAGTCAAGATTTCTTAACACTGGATAGCTTGAAAAATTCAGAGTATCTGGGTACAAATCCAGTGTAGCATATTTAAGTGTAAGCGTTCGAAGCTTGATTTTCATAGTGTTCAAGAAATACGACAGTCCGTTGTAATGCGCACAGTAGATTGACCAGCCCACGGTCGAGTATGACAAGTCTATTCCAAACACAGAAAGCGGGTTGCTGGCGTTGATGTTGCAAGTATTTAAACAGTCACCATAGGGCGAATAAATGTAACTGAGGTCCAGATGCTCCACTGATGAATTCAAAGATCTTAGTCCGGGATATAAAATGGAACAATTGAAATTAATGCACACCACAGTCCACAAATCCTTCTCCCTTGTTTCTCCGTATGTGCTTACATAACATGTCTCACAGTCAGGGATAAATGAACACCTTGCCTGTACTGTGGATACAGCGTAAGTCGCCGTAAGATATATGACCATAGACCAGAATATAAGATACATCTGGAAAGAAATAAAAAAAACACAATTACAGGTAAGTACTTGTATCTCAGTTTGTTATGCCGCCGATAGGCGGATGCAGGTTTAACTATTCCCTCTCTTTCAAATATGCAGATTAATCAACCAGGGTTTCTTTTGGTATAACTGTTCGGAATAAATAACATGATAACTATGAAAAATTAGGAATTATTAATATGCACTATACATACTGGTTTTACCCAGTACCGTACATGTACATGTAGTATAGCGTGCGCTGTGGTCGCGTACATGCATTTCACAAACAGGCTTAATTTGGTCTACCCTTCTTTCTCCCAGTATTTGGTTGTTTTAGACCTATTCCTAAGCGAAAATGACACATTATTTGCGTTTCAATTGGTAGGTATTGTAAAATCTTAGTTTGATTAATTAGTCCATTGTGTCTCTGGGGAGGGGAGTGGGGTAGTGTACCCGGGAAGCATTAAACTATATGACTTTATACATGTAGGTACTAACTTTATAGGAATACTACACTGGCTACAGGACCCTAAAGGAATTCTTCAGGACTCTACAGGACTCTATCATGAGTTTTCTCGGACACCCTATAGGGTGTCCTATAGGAAACATTTTTTTTTCTGACAAGCACTGTATAAATAATGAGGTGTATCTTTATCTTATGGGCCTTTACTTATTTTAAAAATGCACGAAAGTACAATTATACATTGTTCAGTTTTGGAGATATACGTCGTGCTACTTCATGAAAAGACACATTTAAAGCGGGAGAACAAGTTGAGATCGATCAGAATATCAGTATGTAGATAAATGTGAAAGTGGCATCCTGGGCAGAGAGCGTAATCATGAGGTGGACGCAATATTCAGGTACCTTTTTCCTAAAAATATTTTTAAGAAAGAAAGAGAAACAACCAGACAAATTCCCCATCCCTGAGCTCTGCATATACTGTAACAGTTAAATTGTCCTTGTCAAATATATTATATGTAAGCGAAGTGAATGACAGAAGCGAAAAAAGTGCTTGCCACTTCCCCTGGCCTCTCTTTTGGCAAAATCCCCAAACCCCCAGTGCCCCCTGGGCACCCCGTCATACCCCACCACACACTGCCACCCTGTCACCCGGTCTTCTCTGTCTTCCCCCTCCGTGTTGCCTAGCCCCTCTTGTATAAACTTAATACTTGTACGGGCCTGTGAACATGTTTTCAAATCAAAACTAAATCAGTTTATGTGCTCAGGTATTCTGGTGATACCTGTAAATATTCGCGGTTGACACCTTTTGTAGTTATTCAATCATATAAAATCAGGCTATTTGATATTACAATGCACGCAGAAAATGTCCTCGTTCAAGTGAACAATACATTGCATTTTTGTAGGTTGTTGTACAAACACTTAAATTTGCAACCACTGAAATGCACCGCAAGAACGTGTATCTTATTTAATAACGACAGCGAATGGTTTTAGCAGCTACGTAAAATTTGAATCGGTAGTTATTGTAGACTATGTATATCAAAGTTGCAGATGATAAATTCATGATATGACAATTTATTTGATAACCTTTAAAGAAATGGCGACATGGCCCGACATAACTAGTAGACAGTGCGCTGTTCGGTCAGATGCCCCTGTAGATTGCCTACTAATACTTATCTATCGAGGTACCACTCTGTTAACTGAAATACTGAATAAGGCTGAATTGTCTTTGTCAGAAGCTACATGCTTATCAATTAAAATGAAGTAGCCTAGCACTCACCTTTGCCTACCCAGTACGTTTGGACAACACTTTTTTATCGGGTCTAATGGAAGGGGTTATTTTCCAATACTTCCTCATCCGAAGGGGAACATCCGGGCACTGCTCCATTGTGTTTTCCGGTAACTCACATTGCACCAACTCCAACTGTATACCGCAATTTCATAGCCATTGACACGTTTTTTTTTTTTTTTTTTTTTTTTTTTTTTTTTTTTTTTTTTTGTGTGTGTTAGTTTTTGTGAATGTTGGATCTATTTCATATTATTTCTCAATCATAATGAATAGAAATCGATCAAAAAACTGAACCTTTTCAGTGAATTAAAAAAAAACTGCTGCCCAAGAAGTGCATGGGCTTTCCTCGTATACTCCTGAATGAAGGTGTTCCTGGTATTGTAAGTGTTATCAAATATTACAGCAAGGACTTACACCAATTAACCTTAACAAACTCCCACAGACTGTCACCTTGCCAACTTTTTTTTGGGGGGGAGCCTTTAAGGATATTGAAAATTTCAGAAACCGATTTTTCAGTTATTACCCTAAAATCGCAATTATGACGTCCACCATATAATGATGACATACGTGTAAATGATAATTAATTTAGTTACTGAACACTGAAGATTTGTTGTTACCCAAAAGAATGTATGAAAGGCAGTAAATAAGGAGTTTTGGGCGAAGGGTGACAATATCCTTAATAAAACCTGACTTGAAATGTGTGTCTTCAGTCATTTTGGCTTTGGAATCCTATATTACAGCACCACTAAAACAAATACAGCTGCAACGGTAGTACAAATTCGCATATAACAAGCTATATTTGCAAAAAACAAAGATAAATGTAGGTCATTTTGAGAAAGTTATATATTATGTTAGTGATGTGCTAATCATAATGAAATGACACATATATTTTACATGGCCGTAGCCAGCAATTTCCAAAGGGGGGTTCTTTTTCTGAAAAAGTGGGCCTTTCCCATAAAACTTTAATGTACCTAGATCAATTTTACCCAGATTGGACCTTTTCCCAGCAAAAGCGACGGTTCTTTCGAGCCCCGGGACCCCCCCCCCCCAACCCTGGCCACGGGCCTGTTTTATATATGGTATTGACTTACTTGTACAGTAGAATATTGTCTTATTGTTATAGAATTGTGGTTTGCGCTCATATTATAATTTTTTAGCTGCCAGCAAGAGCAACTTTGATGTTCTTAGTATTAGCAGTATAAGCAGGAAAAAGGAAGCAATATCCTCTTTTGCGTTGGTAGGGTATCTTGACTCAACAATACCCTCTAACAGGGCCGCTGTTATTATTATGTAGACATTTCTCATGAGTCGAGTACAGAAAATAACCGTGAATTTAACCCAAAACATATATGTGAATATCTTGTGAAAAATCAACCGGTGGCTCTGGAAGAGGGTAACCCAACTTGATCCACATCTGTTTCCCTATCAATCATGAAAGTTACAATGTGATTTACTTGAATAATTCAAATTAATCAACTAAACATTATCTGCGTTTCAGTTCTTTAAATTGCTGTGTACGGATTCAAAGCTTCGTAGGAATTTTCAGCTTGTCGGTTTAAACCAGCAACATTCTGGTAAGGAAAGACGCTCTCCAGTTCCTGGTATGGTCCTGTTTCCCCGGCCTCTGTACAGTTGGTACCTTGTAGCCCAGACACGGTCCTCTTACTTTTAGAGGTCTTTTTGCTTTGTTCAACGCGAAAACGTCTATAAAATCGATACCCGGTGACAGTAATGTAGACGACAATAATTGCAAGACAGGTGGCGCTGAATCCCACTGCAAGATATGCTGAGGCGAGGGCCTGACCCGAAACATGCAATGACGTCAAAGGTTGGGATTCAGCTCCATGCACGTGTGTGATGTCATGTGGTGACGTCATCTGTTCTGGTTCATCAACACCAGAGACTCTATCAGTATCCGTGGGTGATGTTTTAGTCGCAGCAGGCAAAGTCGGCGAAATGAGTCTGAAACAGTCCACAAAAGTAAATTGTGAGGGGGCACAACCTACTATCGAAAAGCCACTGACATCCAGCCCCTTGAATTCCAATGGACTGTGGCAGAAAGCCCTGTTTACATCATTATCTACTCCTTTTTCACGATAAGAACGAAGCCAAGCTAGCTTGCAGTCACAATGGAATGGGTTGCCGCCGATACTCAGTCTACGCAAGCGAGTGAGACGTAATATGGTACATTTGTTCAGTGTATTCAATTGGTTCCCATCCAAGTACAATTGTTCGAGACTGCCCTCTATGCCAGAGAAGGCAATGGGAGACAAGGAACTAAGTTTGTTCCCACCAAGATCCAACACAGACAAATTTGAGATATTCTTAAAAGTTTCAGGCGCTACATACTCTATATTGTTTGATCGCAGGTATAGGCGTCGAAGTAAGCGTGATTTTTTAATTGCTGGAGTCACATCTCGAAGTTTGTTAAAGGAAAAATTAAAAACCTCCAATCCTGGAAACAATTCGATGTGATTCAATGCGTTCGTGTCTAATTCACTGGCACTCACATCTAATATTTCCAGATTGGACATGGCCGCCAGAGTTGCAGGTAAATTTGAGTAACGGATGGACGTGTTGTGCATTTTCAAAATGCGCAAATTTAACGAATTCATCCAGCTAAATTCAGCACCACTCCGGAAGTTATTGTGACTTAAATCCAGTGACTTTAATGTCAGTGGGAAAATGTCGGGTTTATTCAGAGAAGTTTTATTTAAGAAATTATGTTTCAGAGACAGGTGTTTCAGGGATGTTATATTACGTATCGCACTGGGAACCTCACTCAAGCGATTGTTGTCCAAGAACAGCGTCTCAAGGGAAGTGGCTCCATCTAGTGATATGTTACCATTTTGTAATCCAGGATATGTGCCACTTAAGTCAAGATTCCTTAACACCGGATAGTTCGAAAAACTCCAACCACCTAAAAACGGATCCACTAATGCATACTGAAGTTTTAATGTCAGAACGCTGTTCTTCAAGATGTTTGGAAGGCCTGAAAGATCTTCCACGACTCTATAGGACATGTCTATTTCAAACACGGTAGGTGCGTCACTGCTTTGAAAGTTGCAAGCTGGGTGATGTGAACACATGTTTGTTACCCAGGTGTGACTGAGATCCAGAAGTTCCACTGTCGCATTCAAAGACCTTAATCCAGAACACCACTGAGGACATCTTACAGTATGAGTATATCTGCACATTATTGTCCACAAATCCTGCTCCCTTGTTTCTCTGTATGTGCTCACATAGCACGCCTTACAGTCAGAGATGAATGGACACCTTGCCTGTACTGAGAATACAACATCAGTCGCCGTAAGATATATGACCAGAGACCAGAATTTAAGATACATCTGGAAAGACAAAGAAGTGTGATTATTGATTTTATTAAAATACCAGTTTGCATTACATGTATTTTAGGCCGCCAATAGGAGTATACTAAGTTCAAATGGGCAAGTACAAATCATGGACTCTCCTGAAATAACAGAACTACATACGTTGTTTCAAGGGTGCTGAACTCCCAATTCGGAAGTTCGTTGAGTTTATTGATAACCGCACCCTATTTGAGGGCCGCAGATTTAAATTATGACTTTGAATGCATCCGGTAGAAGTGATACAATTGCACCTCCAGCCCCAGTTGAGATAGTAATTGAACCTCCAATTGTTAATTAAAAGAACACCATGAAGTCCCAAGTTAATGTGCTGTCAAGCTTCTCGTAACAAATAATGCATGCCAGTAGATTTATATAGAGAGTTACATGTAAAACACCGAATGAACTTTTGCAAAGATGAGTTCATCTTGCACAAATGCATTCCACATAGCTCTTTCCTGGTGTCAATAAACAATGTCTCCGGAATAAGACCTCTCACAAATCCAAAGGTCAAAGCAACATTGTAGGGGCTTGATAGTTACTCCTTACGTAAAGGGTATGTCTGAATATCTGAGACGGACTTTCAAAAATAAAAAACACTGAGTTTAACGTCAGCTTTAAACCACATCAGACGCTAAAGAAAATGCTATGCCACTGTATGGATAAAACTGACAAAAAGAACATCAGTGGGCTCATGTACAAAATTTTATGCAAAGGATATGAGTGCAGTGGGTGAAACCAAATACACATTGTTGAGGCAGAGAGGTATGTAATGAGCACCGGAGACCTAATTGTTCCAGCACATCTGAAGTTTCACGACACATCAATGTCGATGACCTGATCACACCATCATGCAGTTAATAGAATGTGTAGGTCTTGGGCCGTGATCCCTTGTGGTTCAATCGAGGGTAAAGGGATTTACATTCAGGCCCAGAGACTTTCACTAAACAGTGACGGGGGAGGGGGGAGAAAACCTGTCTCACATCTGGAACAGTGCTGTAGTGAACGGTTCTAACTAAACTGTTCATGTAACTTCAGTGATAAAGTCCTACTGGTAATTAAGTGTTTGGACGAAAGCTCTCAGGTACGATTTCAGCTAATGTATAAATTGAACAGTTTTAAATTTCATAATTATCAACACGCGAGTCAAACTTAAGAGGGTGTTTAAATAGATCTGACAGGTGAGACAACGTCAGTCTATTATGCTGCACACATAGAATATGCCCTAGAACCGTAGAGGCTTTGTACTTTGTAGATTGATGTACAAACACTGGTACTATTTTGCTTTTAAAATGCGCAAGACACCGCAAGTAACTGATATCATAACACTGCACCCAACACTTTTATTACGTACACGTAGCATCGCAGTTTGTCAACCTATCACATAATTCTAACAAAATTAAAAAGATTTCACCACAGTTATCGTTTAAAGACAAATAATGGGATTATCACACTGATTTATAGCCTTTAACGAAATGACACCATGGTCCTGCAATAAACGGGGCGTTGTTCGGTCAGATCCCTCTGGAGAGCATCTGGAAACCCTTTTATACGTAATGAGATACCAGTCTGTTAAATGAAATACTGAATATTACTCTGTCTTAATTACCTTTGGCAGGAGCTATATGCTTACCATTTAAAATGAAGGGCTGTCAACCTAGCACTCACCTTTGCCGATGTCTGGACACCGCTTTTCTGTCTGTATTAGTGGAGGGGGTTATATGACAATACCACCTCGTATCAAAAGGGAACATCCGGGCTCTGCTCCATTGTGTTTTCCAACAACTAACATGCACCAACTCTCACTGTATACCGCCATTTCATATATATAGCCTCTGTCATGTTTGTTTACTATAGCCATTCCATATTTTTCCGCAATAGAAAAACACATTCCTCCACATAATAGAAATCGGTCATTGCGTTGTAGAAAAAAATTTGACCTGAGCTTTGACAATGAAATAATTGTTTAGCTGTAGGATTGCTTCAATGGGTAATTTGTTTGTTATTGTGTAATATAGCAATTAAAACAGGTCAAAGTTCACCTGAGCTCAAAATTGAAGCATTTTTCAGGTAAAATGACTCAAAATGTTATCTGAATAAGAGGATGGAAATAAAAAATCCTGGATTATTTCTTATAAATTGGTCTACATTGATAGGATTAATTTTCCAAACACACCCCAAACGAATATCAGTGAATTATATTTTTAATCAAACTAGTGCTTGACTCTGACAACAGGGTCCGCTAGTAAATTCTCCATCCTGAGCTCTATTTATTACAGTTAAATTATACTCGTCAGTATGATGCCGTTTGAAAGCGAGTGTGAGATTTTTTATTATACAGCATTGGTCAAAAAGGTTGTCCCACCCCCATTTCCATGTACTTTTATTTACAAATGATCACCTAACCGCTGTTAATTGTTAGAAATAGTGTTTTCTATTACGTATACCGTGTCTAACATGATTAATGGTTTAAAAAATACAAAATAGTGGTGAAAATATACATATTTTATACCATTTAGTAAAATTTATAAGAGGTACCCCCTCAAATCGACTGTTTCTCTGTGACTTCTACAGATGTAAAGAAATGACTATAAAATTAAAAAGACGCCATCAAATGTCACCAAATTCACACACAATTAGCATTAGGGTGTGCTCATTAAAGATCACGTGCCTAACAGCGTGTGCGTCTACCGCGTACTGCAATTATTTCCTGTAGACGGCGCGACAAGCCTTCAACACGGGTTACAATTCTGTTTTGTGGGATATTGTCCCATTCTTCTTAAACAAGTTGGGGGAGTTGGTCCACGTTTTTATGGGGTTGGTTCTCCTTTGCATTGCACACTCCAATACATGTCACAGTTGATTAGTAAGTTTGATATCAGTGCTCAAAGATGGTGGTTCCATCCTTAGACCATTATGTTTCTTCAACAAACAGTTGCCAGTTTTTGAGCGGTGTGAGCAAGTGTGCAGTCATGATAAAGCCTGAAGTTAACCCCAAAGTCAGTTCTTGAAGATGGAATGAGATATCAGCTGAGAATGCTACGTTCAGTGATCCCACAGGCACCTGAACCTGGCCATCCATCACTGTAAGGAAGTTGATTTTGATGCAGAATCAAATTATTTCTTGTATCCCATCGATGGTCAAAGAGGGTCCATAGACATGTTAAAAAATGCCTCTTGGAAGGGTGTGTGCAGGATAATATCGACTGAGGTGTTAGATCAGTCCGCATTTGGAGAACATTCCAAGCCCATGGTATTAGTACATTGTTCCCTTTGGAACAAAACGTAACAGGGGCATTTTGATGTAACATTTTCAACAGAAATCTCACTCCATTTGCAAGAGGTGACTTCAGGGATACTACTGGCTTCATTGTGACGACGCACTTGCTCACAGCTCTCGTCTGGCAAACGATTTGTTGCAGAAACACAGGGCTCTGAAGATGGGACAACCGTCTTTGAGTCCTGATATTAATCCTACTGAGCAGCTGTGGCATAAATTGGAATGTGCATTGCAGAGGAGAACCAATTCCTAAATAATCTTGACCAATTCCGCCACGCTCTTTAGGATGAATGGGACAATATCCCACATAACAGAATTGTTACCCATGTTGAAGGCTTGTCGCGCCGTCTACAGGAGATAATTGCAGTACGCGGTAGACGCACACGCTGTTAGGCAAGTTATCTTTAACGAGCACACCCTAATGCTAATTGTGTGTGAATTTGGTGACATTTGATGGCACCTTTTCAATTTTATAGACATTTCTTTACATCTGTAGAAGTAACAGTGAAACAGTCGATTTGAGGGGGTACCTCTTATAAAATTTACTAAATGGTATAAAATATGTATATTTTCACCACTATTTTGTATTTTTTTAACCATTAATCATGTTAGACACGGTATCCGTGATAAAAAGCACTATTTCTTACAGTTCACAGCTGTGAGGTGATCATTTGTAAATAAAAGTACATGGAAATGGGGGTGGGACAACCTTTTTGACCAATGCTGTATTTTAGTGGGGCCTTGACTTCAGAGAGTACAAACGTAATTAAATTAGTTACTCCCCGTACAATGCTGGGAATTTTGCCACTCCTCGACGCTGTTGTTTTCAGCCCTGCCCCCCCCCCCCCCCCCCCCTCAACCACATGGAATTGACCTGCAAAACTACTGCCAGAAATAGTCGCCAAAGCTATAAAATGCTGTAAAATTCGTACCGACGGACCAAAATTTGGAGGTCTAACTGAAGGACTATTATACATATATTGCTAATAAAAAAAGTCACACCAGTCGATTTGAGACAGATTTTTATCAGTAATATGCTTATCATAAACTAGTATAACCGAAAATCAGCTATGCATTAAATGTATATATACACATTATATACTGACGTGCAATAAAATATAAATTTATTGCTTAGAAATATGATAAGTATCTATGGTGACACATTGTACATGTATAGTGATTTATAGCAGTCAGTAAGAGCAAACACTTACTGTACATTGTAGACGTCCATGGTATTACATGTAAGCAAAGGAAATAAAGCAACATATCTGCATTTTACGTTAAGACAAATGATGCAGTGAGTGTCTCAACGTGCAGTACACAAATGTCTAACAATATGTTGACCCTTGTGTATTTCCAGTTTCCATATTTGCTTTGACAGAAAAAGCTGAAATTTTGTGTAGGGCTGAATACTAAGTTTACTTCAATCATTATCGGTGTTTCAGATTTTAACAAAGTTGATTTTTTTTTTCTCATTTAAATCATTTTCTGGTGCGAGAGACAGGTCGGCATTTCCAGATCACCTTTAAATTGCTGTGTGTATATTCAAAGCTTCGTAGGAATTTTCAGCTGGTCGGTTTAAATCAGTAACATTCTGATAAGGAGAGACGCTCTCCAGTTCTTGGTACGGTCCTGTTTCCCCAGCCTTGGCGATGTTGGTGTCTTGTAACCTAAACATGGTCCCATCACTTTCAGCGGTGGCTTTGCTTTGTTTACCACGACATCGCCTATAAAATCGACACCCGGTGACAATAATGTAGACGACAATAATTGCAAGACAGGTGGCGCTAAATCCTACTGCGAGATATGCTGAGGAAAGGGCCTGCCTTGAAAAATGCAATGATGTCAAAGGTTGAGCTTCATTACCAGTTACCCGTGTGACGTCATATGGTGACGTCATCTGCTGTGGTTCATCAGCGCCGGTGGTGCTATCTGTATGCTTGGGGGATGTTTCAGTTCCGACATTGCTAGTCGGCGAAATGAATTTAATGCAGTCCTTCATGTCCAAAGTCAATTGTGAGGGGACACAACCTTCTGTCGAAAAGCCACTGACATCCATCCCTTTAAATCGTAATGGGCTCTTACAGAAAGCTTTGTGGACATCATTATCTACTCCTTTATCACGGTATAAACGAAGCCAAGCTATCTTGCAGTCACAATGAAATGGGTTGCTGCCAATCCTCAGTTTATGCAAGCGTTTGAGACGTAATATGGTACATTTGCCAAGTTCTTTCAATTGGTTCCCATCAAGGTACAGTTGCTCCAGACTTTCCTCTACGCCAGTGAAGGCAATGGGAGACAAAGAACTAATTTTGTTGCCTCCAAGATCCAACACGGTCAAATTTGAGATATTCTTAAAAGTTTCAGAAGCCACATACCATATATCATTTGATCGCAGATATAAGCGACGAAGTAAGCTTGATCTTTGAATTGCCGGAGTCACAGCTCGAAGTTTGTTGAAAGAAAAATTAAAAACTCTCAATGCTAGAAACTGTTCAATATGATCCAAGGCATACCGCGGCATTTCACTAGAACTTATATCCAATATTTCCAAATTGGACATGTTCCCAAGTCTTTTGGGTAAATTATAATAACCCATAGACGTGTTCTGCATTCGTAAGGTCCGCAAATTTACCAAATTCATCCAGCTGAAGTCTGCGCTTCCTCGGAATTTATTGTGACTTAAATCCAGTGATTCCAATGCCAGGGGGAAAATGTCGGGCTTATTCAGAGAAGTTTTATTTAAGAAATTATGTTGCAGAGACAGGTGTTTCAGCGATCTCATATTACGTATCTCATAAGGAACCTCACTTAGGTAGTTGTTGTCCAAGTACAGCCTTTCCAGGTATGTGGCTCCATCTAATGATATATCACCATCATATAATGTATGATATGTACCACTCAAGTCAACAGTCTTTAACATTGGATAGCTCGAAAAACTCAGAGTTTCTATAAACCGATGCACTGTTGCATACTTCAGTTTTAATGTCAGAACGCTGTTTTTCAAGATGTTCAGAAGGCTTGAAAGATCATGTACATATGCGTAGGACATGTCTATTTCAAACACAGAATGCGTGTCACTGCTTTGAGTGTTGCATGTAGGCTGATATAAACAGTCGCGAAATAATGCGAAACTGTGGCTGAGATCCAGAAGCTCTACTGTCGCATTCAAATTCCTTAATCCAGAACACAAACTTGAACATCTTATTAAACTAGAAGGTCTGCACATCAACGTCCACAAATCCTGCTCCCTTGTTTCTCCGTATGTGCTCACATAGCATGCCTGACAGTCAGGGATGAATGGACACCTTGCCTGTACTGTGGATATAGCGACATTCGCCATAAGATATATGACCAGAGACCAGAATTTGCAATACATCTGGAAAGAAGTGAAGACAATTACTTAAACATTGATCTTACACGCCTTGTTGATACTCAGACATGACTTAGTCTCACACCATTATTTCAAACATTTGCTTGAAATGGCAATTATACAGTGTTCAGTGCATGTATGGGGGAGTGCAGGGTGTTACAACGGATATACATCATGGTAATTTCACAAAGCAGTTGTCACAACAAGCTGCTGGCGTTCAGAACGTAAGCATTATTAAATGCATATTTGGAAATAACATTAAAGAAAAGTTATATGCATTTTGGGCAATAGTGGATCCAGTCCAGAGTTTGGCACACTGAGCCACATGCCTTTGCTTCATAGGCACTAGTAGGCTATACCTATTGTCTCTCTAACACACAAAAATAAAAGCACACTATGAAAACAAGCAAAATGACAGCAGACCAAACAAATTTCACATCTCGATGTCTTACATATTGCAGTGAAATTGTCCACGTCAAACAATTCACATCTGCCGAGGAAGCGATCGAAGAGAGCCAAAATGAGTCTTATTGTCACCCCCTTTATAACTAAATCGTGCACCTGGGCACACCCGAAACATCCCACACCACCTCCTATCATTCCGTTTCCTCCGCTTTGTTCAACCTCTCTTTTGTCAAGATATAAATGACATAAATAATCAATCATGTCAGCTAAGGTCAAAGTGATTTCAAAACAGGCGAGTTAAACGTAAAGGAATTATTTCTATACATCTGACATGTGAGACGTCAGGTTTTTACCCTGGAACATAGACTGCATTTACTTAGTAGACTGTTGCGCAAACACTGTTTGGCTTTAATGTGCGACTATTGAAATGCACCGCAAGTAGCTTATTTTATAACACCAGCGAATGATTTTATTACGTGTATGATGTACAGTATGTACCTGTATTTACATATACAGTGTATACAGGGCTATATACCAATGTTGCAGAGATAGTTTTCAACAATTTTAGACTTCTATTTTCAATTTAACGGGGAAATTATATGACACTTTGATAGAACAATGGTCCTGCAAGGGGCCTTGTTCGGTACGATCTCTGTGTAGATAATCAAAAAAACCTTTTTAGGCAATGAAATACCAGTCTGTTGTATAAAATAATGATTCAGACAGTCTGAATTGTCTTTGACAGAAGCCATATTCTTGTCATTTAAATTAATGATTGTTAACTAAGCACTCACCTTTCCCGATGTTTGGGCACCACTTTTATGTCAGGTGTAATAGAGGGGGTTACAGGTATATCCCAATACTTCCTCGTTCCAAAGGGGTACATCCGGGCACTGTTCCATTATGTTTTCCAACAAGTAACACACCACAAAGCCCCACTGTGTACCGTCTTTCCGTTGCCATTGACACTTTGGATGGATTTTATTGAAGCTATTCCCAATTATTTTACATAATTAAAAACAATCATATCGTTGTAGAAAAAAAAAATAAACTGAGTTTTGACGATGAAATGAAATATTTTTTTCAAAAGACTCAGATCACATATTAAGTGTGAGTGGAGAAGTGTGAAGTCAGAGTAGAGGTGTCGTTACCAAATTACTGACTACAATAACTGTTGCACTGCTGCATTGTGTAATATGCAATGTTTTCATTGGGTAGTGCTCCTTTGGGCTGGTCAAAGCTTGGCTTTGGCGAAGCAGGGTTCTGTCAAAAAGTATCCATATGTCGGCAACTACTGCATAGAAGAATTTGAAATTTTGCACGCAGGCGGTCGCAGTGCGTAAAATGTTTTACCAAATTGTTAATCTGTGTCAGTATGGCGAGAAAAAGACAGATATTGCCAGACAGGTTATTGTGTCACACGGAACCCTCTGCACAGTTTTAAAGAGTCATGCCCAGACTGATGTAACTACACAGAGGCCACACCCATTGTAAAGAAATCTTACGACCAGTGTACAGGACTCACTGTTCTTCCGGATATGCTGCTGCAGCCAAACAAATCCACCCAGTCTAGTCAGAATGAGGAGCAAATTACCACATTTTTTCAAGGCCCTTAGTGAACACCAGACTGGTTTTAGCAGGTTATAATACCAGATGACCCATGGGGGAAGCCACTGTTAACAGCAAAACATTGTCATCTTGCTGTTTCATGAATTGGCCGGGGACCATGTCCGTTTCTGGGTAGAACACTGAAATCGCGTGGTTTTATTTATTGGGGTAAGATTTTACCTATACCCCTTAACTTGTCAAAACAGAGTTGACAGACATCCTGAAGAGGCCTACGAAGAAGCTTGTGCCGCGTCTAAATGAATAGGGTCATTAACAGCGTCAGTATTTGAAGTGGAAACCACACTGGTGGAAAAACACCAATGGCAGTCATCGATGGTTGTTATTGCAAGTTATTGCAAGGAAGTCCACTACGTATCCGAGGAGGCTGCTCGGTGCGTTTAGCAGCTCCACGCGCATAGCACGGGAAGTCTTTAGCCAATGAGATTAGCCTTGCGATAACTTTATTATACATGTAGAATCATATACCGGTGAAGTTAAACACATAGCTAAACGTGTAACACTGCTAGCTTTTTCTTTTGTGAGAAGCTTGAAAAGCTATACGTGTTTAGCTTTCACACTTATTTCTAAACGCGTTTAGGTGCTAAACGAGTGTTATATGTGATTAAAAGTTAAACATTGTTTTTACAGTGCAGTGACAGATTCAAGAAAAGCAGTAGGGGCCTATGTAGTGTATGACTTGACTCAATCCTCTCTCTCTCTCTCTCTCTGCTTATAGTTATTCCGGGTTCGAGATCATCTTGTATATTTTAGTAATATATACACTATAATCCAGAAATCTGCGGCCATTTTAGGTTTTTCAACCCTGAACAAAACCTCAAAACAATTTAATTTATTCATTCATATATTTCATCCAATAACTTGTGCAATAAATCATTCATTATGTATTCCGATGCTTGATAGTAAGAAACACTTGTTGACATATGAAAATAAGAAACCCATTTTATGTAGTGGTCATCTTGGATTACAGGTATCTGTGTTCAAATATACTATCTTAAGATAAAGTAACTGAAATAAATTGAAAGTAAAGAATTTAACTAAGTCAAATCCATCAAAACATGTATGTAAAATATTTCTTATTTTTAATTAATTTTTTTTTTTTCAAATTAGGGTATTTGTCATTTTGGATTCATTCGCCATCTTGAAAAGTGTAAAATGCCTGAAAAATTGAAGAATGCCTAAGTACTTGTGGCCAATGCAAATTATGATGATATTTAATTGTTAATCAACTTTAAAGTGATAACAACTGTTCGTATGATATCCATATTTCACAATAATTACATTGTAAGCGACACATAGAAATATAATAACGTCTATTTTATCACCAAAACAATGATTAACACAATTATTCTGTAATCCGTACCATCCATCACATCATGTGACCTCCATAAATGGCAACACACTGTAATAATCTCTTAAGAAAATATTGAAAAAAAAAACAAAACTTTTTATAAAAAAACAGGGACCAACTTCGAATGTTGGAATGGATTCATTTACCATTGGTAAGTTAGCAAAAATTGTCCTTTACTCCAGGAATCCAATTTTTGGCAACAATGAACAGTTGTTATCCCTTTAAAATCAACTTTTTACGTATTTACATATGGCAAATAAATATATCCTGCATTTTGTGTGTCTCCGATACAAACGGACAATTTTAAAGTCAAAAACAAGCAGAGATGAAAAATTCAGATTCTAAACTACAAAAATCAATCATGAAACCTTTGCCCAACGGTGGGTGCAGCCAAATTGGATTTTTTGGCCTTTGGCTCATAGCTACAGGGGGGTAGACCGTAAGTGCGGGCCAGCTCGAAAACACTGTACACAATATCAAGTATACCGAATATTAAGCGCTTGCTCTTGTCACATAAACTAAGTACTTGGGTAAATGATAACCTTATAAACCCAAAATCTGTGTAATAAACAATAAAGAGCTATAAATAATCACTGCGTGATAGGGTGAACAAAAACGGGTGGAATGGAGACGTTGGCAAAAAAATTAATCACCAGCCAATGGTCAGAAATGGAGGATTTAGTCATGTTAGCTTACAGACAGGCACGCAGTAAAAACATTAGATAAAATTGCTCACTTGCAAACATAATTTAAAAGATCTAACAAAGCTTAACTAAACCACCAAAAGTTGTACTTTTTGTGTGAAATGGAATAACAGAGTGCTGGAAATTTTGGCCTTTATTAACTGGACAATTAAGTTTGTCAATCCAGCCGTCATAGTGGGTCATAGTGGTAGCTTCATGGCCAAATTACATACAAGAAACTTCCTATTTTTCATTTAATTAAGTCGAAATTAGGAAGGGTTGCTTAGGTGTCTCCGCCAGAATGACCGTACCTGAACCTAAAATGTATTTCTTTATTTTAAAGTTTTAGGAAAATTCTCACCATCTTCATAAACAGGTTAGCAACTTTATTTATATTATATAATTCCACTTCTCGTATGTTTAAATGCAAATAACGCATACATTTGTAGGCCACAGGAAACGCTGTTTTCAAAATATTTTGCCACTTTTATGGAAATGCAATATAATCAAATGCTTTGAAAATGTAAAAAAAAAACACATTTTTCCTCTGGCTATATAATATTATCATGGCAGTATATTCAGTACAATAACATTTATATATTGAGATTGATTACTTGAATAATAAATTTAAAAGATTACAAAAAATTCCAGTTTTTCTGTCTTTTCTTTTTTCTTTTTGATTGGTGGGTATAAGATTATTTTAAATGGAGGCAAAATAGTATAAAAACACCTGGTAAAGCGCAACATTAATATTTGGCTATAGTTATGGATTAATGACTCGGTTGAAGATTACACTGTACCAGAATCAATTACAAAACGCTTGCCAAGTGCATTAAATAATAGTGGGCACCTCCATGTTTCCATTAAAGGGCCAGTTAGCAAATAAGACGAAAGCACCATCTGTCATTTTGTTTTGGTATGGTGTAGGGTGCATCTCTTCTTAAAAATGGGAAGAGGAGACACATTGCATTGGGCTCAATCTAAGTCTAAACAAGATGAGAATCCTTTCGTGTTTCTACGTTTTGTATCTTTTGCCTACCAGTAATTAGATAATTGAGGTTAAAATCCTTAGTTCCTTATTTTTGATTTACATGAACGGTACTTCGTTGCCTTTTTATGCTATCGTCTCCAAAATTCTCTTAAATTGCTGTATGTGGATTCAAAGTTTCGTAGGAATCACCAGTTGGTCGGTTTCCATCAGCAGCATTCTGGTAAGGAGAGGCTCTCTCTAGTTCTTGGTACGGCCCTATTTCCCCGACTTCGCTGAAGTTGGTGTCTTGTACCCCAGACATGGTCCTCTCACTTTTAGTGGTCGCTTTGCTTTGTTTACCGCGACATCGCCTATAAAATCGACACCCAGTGACAATAATGTAGACGACAATAATTGCAAGACAGGTGGCACTGAATCCTACTGCAAGATATGATGAGGCAAGGGCCTGTCTTGTAAATGATGTCAAAGGTTCGTTGTAAGTTGGTGATATGGTTTCAAAACAGTCCTCAAAAGCTAATTGTGAGGGGGTGCAACCTTCTGTCGAAAAGCCACTGACATCCAGCCCCTTCAATTCCAATGGACTGTTACAGAAAGCCTTGTCTACATCATTATCTATTCCTCTATTGCGATAAGAACGAAGCCAAGCTATTTTGCAGTCACAATGGAACGGATTACCGCCGATCCTCAGTCTACGCAAGCGCGCGAGACGTAATATGGTACATTTGTCCAGTATCTTCAACTGGTTTCTGTCCAAGTACAATCGCTCCAGACTTTCCTCTAAGCCAGAGAAGGCAATGGGAGACAAGAAAATAATTTTGTTGCCTCCAAGGTCCAACACGGACAAATTAAGGATATTGATAAAAGTTTCAGGAGCTACATACCCTATATTGTTTGATCGCAAGTATAATTGACGAAGTAAGGGTGATTTTTGAATTGCTGGAGTCACCTCTTGAAGTCTGTTGAAGGAAATATTGAAAACCCTCAATCCTGGAAACTTTTCAAAGTTATGCAACGCATACATTCTCAATTCACTGGTACTTATATCCAGGATTTCCAGGTTGGACATGTTCCCGAGTCTTTTGGGTAAGTAATAGCTATTATAACCGATAGACGTGTTCCGCAGTCTTAAGGTCCGCAAATTTACCGAATCCATCCAACTAAATTCAGCACCATAACGAAAGTCATTGTAGCTTAAATCCAGTGACTCCAATGTCAGTGGGAAAATGTCGGGCTTATCCAAAGCCGTTCTGTTTAAAAAGTTATGTTGCAGAGACAGGTGTTTCAGTGATGTCATATTACGTATCTCATTAGGTATCTTTCTCAGGTGGTTATTGTCTAAGTACAGCGTCTCCAGGTATGCAGCTCCAGCTAATGATATAACACCATTATGTTGTGCAGGAAATGTGCCTCTCAAGTCAGCATATCTTAACATTGGATACCTCGAAATAGTAAGATATTCTTCATCTACTCTTGTACGCTTAAGTTTTATTGTCCGAACACTGTTTTTCAAAATGTTCAGAAAGCTTGGGAGATATTCTACGCGTGCGTAGGACATGTCTATTTCCAACACGGAAGGCATGTCACTGCTTTGAAACTGGCATGTAGGGTGATTTGAACAGTCGGCAAATGATACGTAACTGTCGCTGAAATCCAGAAGCTCCACTGTCGCGTTCAAATATCTTAATCCAGGACACAAACTAAAACAACTTTCCGAATACCAGAGAGAACTCCTGCACATCACCGTCCACAAATCCTGCTCCCTCGTATCTCCGTATGTGCTTACATAACACGCTTCGCATTTAGGAATAAATGGACACCTTGCCTGTACTGTGGATACAGCGACAGTTGCCGTAAGATACAGCAACAGAGACCAGAATGTAAGATACATCTGGAAAGAAATTAGAAAAAATTACAATTCTCGAAGATTGGTCTGACAAACATTGTATAATAAGCAGAATGATACAGTTATCTGAAAATAGTATGCAAGGAACAAATACACACACACACACACACACACACACACACACTGTTCAGTATTAGGGCGTTGTCTCGGGGGGGGGGGGGGGTACTTCAAGGTTATGCACAAAGCAGTGGAACAAGGTGCGAACGTCCAGAATGCCAGTGTGTACATGTAAATTATCAAAATGTGAAAATGGCTCCTTGGCGACAGCGACTCCAGGGGGTGGGCACAGAGGGTCTAAAAAAGAAAAAAAAAACAGTACATGTAAACATGTAGATCTAAACTAGATAAATGTACAAAAAAATCTCCAGCCCTGTGCCCTCCATATCACGTCAGATACAGGGGGTGACAAACGTATTGCACCATTTTGTCTGAAGACGAAAAACAGCTGAGTTTGTTAGGCTTTCAATGAACGTCATATTGAAAACAGGCTAGAGGTTTACAGACTAATGTTTTGCCCTTATATAACGCTTGTTACTATGCCATTATTAATATTTATAGGACAGGCACATGATTTCAATAAAACCAGCATCCTTCTTGAGATATACTGTTAATGGTTCAGTAATCTTCTGGGGGCTACGTTGGCACAGGCCTTTAAGAAATTTTGGATTAGAGAGTTTCTGGTATAGGGGCGCTCCTTTGCCACTTGATTTCCAGTCGCATTCTACAGGTTTGCATTGAAGTAGGTGGGCATCGTTAGCGTCTGGTGATTAGGCACGCCAGTCCATCTTGTTGATGCTATGCTAATAATAATAATAATATGTATTTATTTGCAACTTAAAAAGTTGGATTTTACAATAAAAACAAATAGCGGTGAGATGCACAATCTTAAAATATACTCGTAAGTGTTAAAATGATTCGATACACATTAAAAGTTCATAAAAGCCTAAGTTCTTAAAATTTGATAAAGCCCATGAGATAAAAGTTTTTAACGATCGTACAGTCCTCAGTTTTGGCACAGTGTACTTATAAACCCGGCGCTAAGTGTAGGAACTTTCATTTATCTCTGGTGGTGAATGATGGATCTTGTGTCCTTTGGAGTAAATGTTATGCAAAAATGTTTTAGATAGTTCATTTCTTCTACAAGCAAGAGTGATAAGTTTACATGTTTCAAGTGCCCCATCATAGGGCAGCTCTGGGAATATAATCTTACATGCTCCCGTCTTGAATATAGCACATACTGGGGCGGCTAGGTACCCTGCTAGGTCATGTAGGATCCAGTAGGGAATTTAGTGGGAATGCTGGTAAAGTCACTCTTGTACAGCCCTGGCCCTGTGGGATGTAGCGTTTTGGTATTTGAAAATGAATTGATTATTCCTAAACATTTAACCGACCATTTAGTATATTTAACCCCTTGTTAGTGCCAAACACCGTTTATAAAACACGGTTAAAATTCGTTTAAGGTGGGGATGTGCTCAAATAGGACCAAAAATCAGCATTTTGGGTTTTTAATGTCTCATTGTTGGTTTAATATATATATCCTACGTTTACCGGAATAACATTTTTACATTCTGAACAAAAAATATGTTTTTTTCTGAGGATTCTGATGCTGCACTCAGCGGCACTGGTGGCCTGGCCTATGGTCCCATTTAGAATAGGGGAATAACTAGTCCGAAGGTCAAATATGGCGACCTACTACAAAGTTTGCCGTCTAATCCGCTAATAGACACTGAATAGATATCCCGTGGGGAAGTATACAAGTGGAAATCATAGTGAAACATTAGATCTGAAAGGGTACAGCTAGGTTATAAATTTGGAAAAATGGTATAAGATGTGAAAATTTTCACCACTACATGTATTTTTTTTTCTTTATCATTTTTGATGTTACATATGTTATCTGGAATAAAAAAGCACTGTCTAAGACAATTTACACCTGCGAGGTGATCATTTGTAAATAAAAGCACGTGGAATTAGTGGTGGAACAACCTTTTTGACCAATGTTGTATAGACGGGGCGCTGTTCGGTCCGATCCCTCGGTAGAATGTCTAGAAACCCCATTTTGAGTTATGAAATGCCAGTCTGTCATATGAAATACTTGATTAGATTGTCTAAGTATACATGTAGTTATCATTTTAATTTAATTATTTTTAATCTAGCACTTACCTTGCTGACGTTTGGACACCACTTTTTAATCTGGCCTAATCTTTTTATCTCAATACTTCCTTGCTCCGAGGGGGTACGTCCAGGCACTGTTCCATTATGTTTTCCAGCAACTAACATAGCACCAACCCCCACTGTGTAACGTTATTTCGGAGCCATTGTTACGTTTTGTTTGTGTTAGATTTATTGAATGGTTTTTATTGAAGCCATTCCATATTGTTCCGCAATAGCAGAAAGCCATTCCTCAACAATAACAGAAATCGATCATTTCGCTATAGAAAAAATATAAACTGAGCTTTGACAATAAAATGAAAATAAACCCTGCTTCCCAAGAGGGCGCTTAGCCCACCTGTAATTACACAGCCCAAAGACTGCCACAATTTCACTAAGAATCAATATGGTTGCTGGGAATTTTTTTTTTTTTTTTTTTTTTTTTGACTGAATAATATAGCCTTACTAGTTTTAAGCAATTGACTTTCCATTCTTAAACCTGGATGGAGGCGGACGTTGCGTTGAAAATGCCCTATCAAACATTACAGCACGGACTTACACGTTAGGCATGAACTTAATGCATCCGTCCCCTTCACTCAGCAATTGAGCACAGGCGGTCACCTTGCCAACTTACTTTTTTTGTGGTGGGGGGGGGGGGGGGGTCATTTATAGAACATGACCTTAAAATGTATAAGTAGGCCTATATAGTTATTTTGGGTTCAGAATGCTCTATTACAACATTAGTAATAAATGAACTACTAGTGCAAATTCACATACTACAAAGTTTATTTGCAAAAATAAGAATTATAATAATAAGGATATATGTTGAAGCCATTTTGAGAACATTTTTAATGGTATGCTATTCATTATTTAAACCCAATAAACTACACATCAATTTTAGATATGATATTGGCGTATTGTCTACCTGTAATTGTTTGAGAAATGCATGTATATGTGCATGGTCATAAAAAATTCTAGAAGCCAGTTAAATGCCAGTTTCATGCTCATAGTAATAGCAGTTAAAGAAGAAAAAGGAAGTGATATAAGCCTTTCCTGCAGTTAAAGGAGAAAAAGGAAGTGATATAAGCCTTCCGTTGGTGGGGCATGACCCAAATTGATCCACATTTCTTTAACATGATACATGTATCAATCCTTGTGTAGTTTACTCCTTTTCTACTTGACTTGAAAGTCTCAATGCAATTTACATAAATAATCTAAACTGAGAAATAAAACATTATCTGTATATCGATTGGTTTCTTTTAAATTGCTGTGTGTGGATTCAAAGCGGCGTAGTAATTTTCAGTTGGCCGGGTTAAATCAGCAATATTCTGGTAAGGAGACACGCTCTCCAATTCCTGGTACGGTCCTGTTTGCCCAGCATCGGTGAAGTTGGTGTCTTGTACCCCAGGCATGGTCCTCTCACTGTTAGTGTTCTTTTTCCTTTTTCTACCATGACATCGCCTGTACAATCGATACCCAATGTAGACGACAATTATTGTAATACAGGTGGTGCTGAATCCTAATGCAAGATATGCTGAGGCAAGAGTTTGTCTTGCAAAGGACGTCAAAGGTTGGGCTTCGTCTGCAGTTACCTGTGAAACAGCATCAGAAACATCATAGTTTTGATTTGGGGATGTTTCAGTTATTGCATTGCTAGCTGGAGAAATGAGTTCAAAACAGTCTTTCTTGCTCAATGAAAAGTGTGAGAGAGTGCAACTTTCTGTCCAAAACGCACTGACTTCCATCCCTTTAAATTCTAAGGGACTGTTACAGAAAGCTCTGTCCACATCAATATCTACTCCTCTATCGCGATAAGAACGAAGCCAAGCTATCTTGCAGTCACAATGGAATGGGTTACCGCCGATCCTCAGTCCACGCAAGCGGGTGACACGTAATAAAGTACATTTGTCCAATGTTTCCAGTTGGTTCCCATCCAAGTACAATAATTCCAGACTTTCCTCTACGCCAGAGAAGGCAAAGGTAGGCAATGAACTAATTTTGTTGCATCCAAGGTCCAACACGGTCATATTTGAGATATTTACAAAGGTTTTAGGAGCAACATAAGTTATGTCGTTTGATCGCAAGTATAACTGGTGAAGTAGGCGTGATTTTTGAATTGCTGTAGGCACCTCCCGTAGTCTGTTAAACGAAAAATTAAAAATCCTCAATCTTGAAAACACTTCTATGTTATAAAAAGGGTTTATGCTTAATACACTGGCGCTCATGTCTAATATTTCGAGATTGGACATGTTCCCGAGTCGTTTGGGAAGATCATAATAACCAATAGACGTGTTCTGCATTCTTAAGGTTCGCAAATTTACCGAATTCATCCAGCTGAAGTATGCGCTTCCTTGGAAGTTATTGTGACTTAAATCAAGTGACTCTAATGTCAATGGAAAAATGTCGGGCTTGTTTAGAGAAGTTTTATTTAAGAAATTATGTTGTAGAGACAGGTGTTTCAGAGATGTCATATTACGTATCTCATAAGGCACATAAATCAGGTGATTGTTGTCCAAGTACAGCATCTCCAGGTACACGGCTCCGACTAATGATACGCGCCCAAAAAATACATGTAGTGCAGTAAATGTGCCACTCAAGTCAAGATTCCTTAACATCGGATAGCTAGAAAAACTCAGAGTTTCTCCGTACAAACGTACATACTGAAGTTTAAGTGTCCGCAGTCTGTCTTTAAAACTGTTCAGTAAGTACGTCAGCCCTCTCCCAAAGGAGGGAAGATAGTGCAAGGACGTGGATGACATGTCTATTTCATACACGGAAAGTGTGTCATTGCCGTAAAAGCTGCATGTATGTGAACAGCCGAGAAGTATTAAGTCACTGTAACTGAAATCCAGAAGCTCTACTGTCGCATTCAAAGACCTCAATGCCGTACAAAACGACAATCAATAAAAGAATTTTTGCACATCACCGTCCACAAATCCTGCTCCCTGGTATCTCCGTATGTGCTTATATAGCATGCCTCACACTCAGGAATGAATGAACACCTTGCCTGTACAGTGGATACAGCGATAGTCGCCGTAAGATACAGTAACAGAGACCAGAATATGGGAAACATCTGAAAAATAAGAAGTACAATTATTTATTTTAGTGCTAGTATTTAGTAAACGTACATATCTTTGGACGATGATACATGATGTACAGTAGGTGCATACCAAGTACTGTACAATGGGGCTTAAGCTTCTATACCAATAATTGTCTCTCGTGCGATAACTGTATGACTTGTAACTATATACTGCATGGAAATAATAAAGGATTCTAGGTATATTCCATAGAGTCTACATTATAGCCTTACACGCTGTGTATCGTGTGTTCTGGATGGGTATACATACCGCTATACCATATTGGTTGATTCATGCAGCGCCGGATGACAGGAATAGTAGTCCTATGAATGGAAAGCGAGGATCTCATGTGATTGGTACAGGTTAGAGTAAAGTTTGAGTATTGAGGTTAGTATATATAGGACGGATGCCACATATACAAAGTAATGGGAACGGACTCCGGATCCGGTTCCTATAGCTAGCGGACTGTCATTCCTGTCACACAGACTATTATCAAAATTGAAAAAGAGCTCGAGGTCTGAACCTAAAAGAACCTGCTGCAGAAATTATTCATTTCTTAAAGATAGAAGAAGAAGAAAAAAACCTTATCTAACCTGCAACTTTTACCCAATAGACCCGGTTGCGTCGCTGGCAAAAATAGCTGTAAATTTGTCACGAATTACTTTTTTTTAAGTCTATGCAGCAAGGGCAGGATTGCACAACAAAATACTCCTCTTTAGCTATTCGCGATACTGGATCTGTCAATGTTTAGGACAATTAGCCAGTAATTTTCATTTTGTAAAGGGGCATTATCTTACAACATACATTTCTGAGGTGTCAATTAAGATTTTAATCCACATCAAGAGGCAAGGATAACAGTAAGGAAAAAATTCGCTCAGTACGTCGGTATGCAGCGGTAATGGTAAATATATGTGATAATTAAGAGGGGGCAATAACATATATGTCTGTATGGTTCCAATCGAACTGTCATACTTGTAATTAAATGCCTTAAATGAATTTTCGGTTTTCTCAACTTTTCATTGAAATAGCAACTATAAATATGATCAATTCCAAGTTTATAAAGCTGTTATAAAACATTATGTGTCCTGAATTATAAAGATGTACGGGTTAAATTTTCAGGATGTATACTTATATAATATGTTTACAGGTCAAGTTTAAAGAAGTCACTTTGTAACTCAATTAAATAAGAAGCCATGTCTTTGATTAACAAATACATCCACCTCAAATGTATTTAGGAATGGTCCTCTGCCTTGTAACTATATTATTCACCTTGATCAATCAGTTTAAGTTATCAATCTATTGTCCACTGGCAGAAGCCATTTAGGACTCAGTCTGGAAGTCTTCTTTATCACATGTGTAATTAAATTAAAGTGACCACTCTGGCAACCCACCTGGCTGGGAAGCCAATGTAATGTAATTATATATGTGAAGGTATATAAAGATAGAAATAAAGGTAGAAGTCAGTAGTCAGTACTCGAAGAGAGAATGCTGTACTCTGATCATGACGTTATGTTAGAACCATCAGAACACAACTCTGTTCAGCCGCCATGCCCTTCAGTCTTTAAATGTGTTTATAATTCGAACTTCTGTGCCAGTTATTACTTAGGTGTTTATGTCGCTCAGGTGGCTTATCTCACAGATAACACCTACATGTACTAAAACACTTCAATGTTCCTTGTTTTATTGCAAAGTCTCAGCAAAAACCAGTAAGAGGCACTGACAAAAATTGCCATTCCATTAAACCCTTATTTCATGTTTTATTAAAAATGTATCTTAAAGATAATGATAATAAATGATATATTATAAAAATAATAAATTTAAAACAATGACAAGGGTTTTATCTTGCGTAGTGTTGCAGGAACACTGACCTGTTGATACTAGGTGCGCCTATTTACATTTACCCCCTTATCTAAAAACTGTTAAGCAAAGTTCACATTTTGATCGAGGACTTAAAGATTACCATAAAGGACGGCTTGGGCAATGATACAGTACACGATGTTTGTGTAAAAAGTTGAGGTTACCTACGTAACGGATTTAATTGGTACACGCATGTTTGTTGTGAATAATTATACGTCGTTAAAGACTTTTCGGACGCCAAGTAGTATGGAGACTATAAATGACTAAAATTTTAAATAAACTGGTACGGCCCCACAGCTGTGTTTGGTGAAATGTGGAATCAGGTTATTCTCTATCTATATTTCGTGAACAAGAGGACTTATTGAATGTGAATCTCGCACTCACCTCTTTTATCCGTTATGTAAAGTTTTAGATAACTTTCTACTCCACTGATATTATGGGCAGTATAACGGTATATGACCTAATATTACTTCCTTGTTCTAAGATAAGTTGTATCCGGGCATTATGTCAGGCTCAGTTCATATCACTGTGTAAATATAGATAGGTACGCTGTAAAACACAATGGCAGATCAGATTCAGGAATAGTAGTATGCATAAGGCTTTTTTCAGACCCCCCCCCTCTCTCTCTCTCTCTCTCTGTGTGTTTCTCTGTCCCTCTCCATTTATACTCATCCAGGAGTCAAAATCCTCTAAAATGATACCAGATATATATAACGTATAAATTGATGTGCGACAAACAGTATATTTGCAAAAAAATCAATTATATATTTTAATTAAAAAAGACAAAAAAATGTTAAAAGTGTCTTATAAGTGGTAAATATTTTCTAATCATACATACTAATACATTTATATACATGACTTAAGTAGCTTGAAGGTTGTGCCCTTTAAAAACAGGCTAAAAACGACATTTGATAAAGTATTGTCATTATGTTATCATATACATTATTTTGATTTTATTGGGGAGTGGGATTGTGGGGGATTTTCAGAAGTGAATTGTCAGGCGGGGAGTGCATTGCCTTGGTGGGGTGTGGGAATTTTTCGAAGGGGTGAGGAAGGATTTTCCTGACACCTGTTATTTATTTATTTTTCTTTTGATAATTTTTTCTGTTTGTTTTCTTGTTTGTTAGTAGAATGCATGCACTTCTTTGTACTCTTACTTGAAATTTCACCCTGTATTTTTCACTGTAGAGAAACTACTTTGAGCGACGTAATTGACATGCTGACCAACTCAACCTTGGCATTTACATGGCGCCACCTACAGGAGATGGGAGTGGTTAAACCAGTGGATACGGAGATGAGGTGCAAAATGTTCATTACAGGATTTGAAGAGAGCTGAAGCCACCCTTACAAAACATGCATGCATTCGATGAGGTGGCGGATTTAGAAGGAGGTGTTTGGGGGGGGGGGTCTGAAAAAAATTACACCAATGACCCCTCTTGAAATTACATGTAGAATTTTGATTAGCTAAATATAGTCCCAAACCGTACCAAATGGCACCGTTCGACCTCTAAAATACCAAAAAATTTGGGCCCCGAACCCCACGCCAAGGGGAGGGGGGGTTGGTTACACATCAGCCCCCCCCCTCTTCAAAAAATCCTGGATCCGCCCCTGCGATGTATTACCTGTTGTATGAGTCCACCTGATAGGCCTACACTTAAATATTGAGATGACTCTAATGTGAATTTTCGATTTGTCTGACACTATCGAATTTTTATCTTACTTACGTCTATTATGACTTTAGACAATATCACTAGTTTCATTTCGTTTAATTCATTGGAAATGGCAATTTCTGCTATTTCTTTTTTAACTATAAAATTATAAGATGAATATAAGATTTTTGAGAGATATTCGAAAATACCTTTTATTATTATTATTATTATTTTATTTTTATTATTATTATTATTATAAGTTTTATTATTATTATTATTATTATTATTATTATTATTATTATTATTATTATTATTCGTTGGGATTCATAAGACACAGAACAGAAATATTTTGAAGGTTTTCATTTCCACACATAGCCATTCTTGAAAAGCCTTTGTTTTATTCCGACAAAATTCCTTTTTTTACTACATACATGTAAGTTTAATCTGCATGCTTCCAGTCATCCCCCTTTTATTTCAATTAAGTTACAGATAAGAAGGAGGGAATAGGAAAAATGAATGCATAATATACAAATGAAGTCAAAATTAAGTCACTGAAAGTTGTCCAGTCCTTAAAATGAATGTGCTTTTTGCCCCCACCCCCCTCTCCAATTGTTTTAGTTGAGATAGTAATTGAACCTCTAATTGTAAAAGAGCACTAGTTTTCATGCTGCATGTTAAACGTGTTGTCAAGCGTTTCGTTACAAATGCCAAAAGATTATATAGAGAAAGGTACTTATAAACTACCAAATGAATTTTTTTGCAAAGGTCAGTTCATTTTTTGTAAAATGCATTTCACAGCGCTCTTTGCTGGTGTCAATAAACAATGCACTAGGTTGCAACTCTCGCTAGTTAACATGTAAACGTACTACAGGTACAACATGTAGTATGTACGCACGTATACAGCCAATTTCAAAGGTAGAGTTTAAATCCTTCTTACACTACAGTGATGCTGTAAGTTTCGTGGGTATTGAAATTAAATATATGCCATTAATATGACATATTTTATCAGAACATTAAACTTAAAGAAGCGCCTTTTTTCCTTCCTTTACTACTGGTAGCTTTAGACAAAAACACAAGGAGAGAAGGCAGACTGCCCATTTATGCACAATGGATACAGGATTTATGACACTGTGGCTGGTGGCAACTTTCATCTTTATCTTCGTCATTAACAGATATATGCACAAGCTACGCTTGAGTCCAAAGACGTACAAGGATAAATTTGTACTAATCACAGGTTTGTATGGTGTTATATATATATATATATATATATATATATATATATATATATATATATATATATATATATATATATATATATATATATATATATGCACATGTGTGTGTTTGCATGCATGCATGTATTGTATGTGTACATGCATGTTTGCAAGTAAAAGTGTGTGTGTGTGTGTGTGTGTGTGTGTGTGTGTGTGTGTGTGTGTGTGTGAGAGAGATCGAGAGAGAGAGAGAGAGAGAGAGAGAGAGAGAGAGAGAGATGTTGCTTACTCATTCAGATGCACAAACTTTATGCATCATAATTTTTTGTCATACAATTCATATAATTTTACAAGCGTAACAATCTTAATAAATTGATTTTCCTTAATTAACAGACTGGCCAATTATTAAGAAAGAAAATACCAAAAAAAAAAAAACACTGTGTCTGTCACTCCCAGCCCTTAATTGATTTGTGTTTGCTACAGACTACTAGTACTTCAGTCTGCTGTTATATTTCTGTTTTAGGCTGTGATTCAGGATTTGGTAAGATCACTGCTAAGAAGTTACATGAGATGGGATTCAATGTGTTTGCAGCCTGCTTGACTGAGAAAGGAGTGCAGGACCTTGCAGGACTATCTCAACAGGTATTGTAACTCTAGTTCATAGCATCCTAAAAAGCATGACTTGAATACATGAGCTGCATTCAACTTACATATTTTTATCAAAAAGATTAACATGTTCAGTGGACTAAAAAAGTATAAAAAATTTTTTTACATTTTTATACATTTTTTTTAATTGGTTAAGTAGAATTTTTGGTTGTTTGTCTAAAAAGTTGTAAGTTGTAACTATTATAACCTAGACTGAACATTACTGTAATCGCAACTAATTTTATATGAATTGTAGTGTATATTGTACATATTTTAACCTGTCACTATATGATTTTCTTACAAGAAAATCATACATAGTATTTATGATAGATATATTCATTTCGATTTCTGTAATTTTATTTCTCTCATGGTTTTATGAATGAGAAAAACACTTGTATAAAAAGGGAAGATTTAAATTCCAAATTGAATCATATAAATAATTGTTTATTAAAGTTTTACTTAACTTTTCCTGGAAGACCAAGAAAAGCAATTTGTTCCCATTTCTGATGGACGTTTCCAAAACAGAGAGTATACAGCAAGGATACGAGTTTGTTTGTCAACATGTCCCCAAGGAAAAAGGTAATATGTGTAACTTCATATCCATTTTATATGAGTATTAGTTTAAAAAAAACAAGAGATCTTAATAACCAGGTTGGATTATTTGGGCATAAAAATAAATGTGTTCTGTGAGTGTGATTGATATGACAGTGTAAATATATTGTGTTCAAATTTTTTTAAAGTTAAGATTTTTTTGTCTGCATAGGATTAGAAAACATGAAAAAATTAATTGCCATGGTTTTTCAAAGGACTTAAAGTGGATAGTGGGTGTAAACCTTTTAAGGTTTACTTAAAAGACCAATGTTTAGTCAATTTTAATTCAGGATAAGTCTGTTATAAATAATGATTTCACAAATAGGAATAAATACCAGTTGCTGTATTCATGTTTTAGACCAAAAATTACCTTCATTTATTTATGAAGTTTTATTGGGTACCATTGATTTAACACAGAATTCATGTAGGCCAAAGTTCTGGTCTTAGACTTTAGACAAACTCCAGGTCTTAAGTTCTTACATTGTATGTGAAACTTAACATTGTACACATACTCCTCTCATATAAAACTATTATAGTTCAGAACCTCATCAGTTCTTTTCTCACAGGTCTCTGGGGTCTGGTGAACAATGCAGGTATCAGTGGAGGTTTTGGCCCACCCGAATTCTTCACCAGAGCCACCTACCAGGGTGCCCTGGACGTCAATACCCTGGGGATGATAGATGTGACCCTGAGGTTTCTTCCCCTGTTAAAACAAGCCAAGGGGAGGCTGGTTAATATGTGTAGTGTAATGGGTCGCGTTTGTTTGCCGCTGTGCACGCCATATGCTGTTTCCAAGTTTGCTGTTGAGGCATTCTCAGATGGGATGAGGTACGTAAGTGCATAGTCGAACACATTTGGGGACAATGGGAGTTTTTGCCATTGTGTGATTGGTGCATTTTGGTTTTACAATTTAAATTGAAAGTTTCAAAAATACATGTTTTATATTGACCTTGGAGTGTGGGGTAAAGGTTGGTATTGTTTCAGAAATCTTAGGCCCCACTGATCTACGTGTATTGATCCAAATTTGCGGGCACTCTCGCTGACTTCAATCAGCTTAACTGAATGCCACGACTCCTCCTGGCGTTAAGTAGAACACGGATAAGCTGGTGATTGTACCAGGGCGTAGGAAACAATAGGAAGCGTGTCATTGAACAGGGGGGGTTCGGGGGGTTCGAAAGAACCTGCCCTTTTTGGGGGGAAAGGTCCACTTTGGATAAAATTTGATGTAGCTTCATGAAGTTTTTATGGAAAAAGGTCCACTTTTTCAGAAAAAAGCTCCCCCTTTTGAAATTGCTGGCTACGGGCCTGTCATTCTGTTATTAAGCTGATTGCAATCAGTAAGAGTCCCCGCAGAGTTGGATCAATCTTCCGCCAGGTGTATATGGGAATTGGGTCCTACACCTCATTTCCATAGATTTTAGATCGATCTATCCCTGTGGGGAGTCGCACTAGATTACTGTCAGCTTAGCCGGCTTAAGCGTCTGTCCCGCCGACTGAAAGCTGTAAGGGGGTAATTAACTATGGTGCCCGCTCGGCTGACTGTAATTTAGCGTGAAACCCCAGGGAGTTAGGTCGATCTAAATCTTAATCTCTGGATCGATCTAAATCTCTGGGAATACACCCCTAGATACTGTAGTACTCAATGTGACATCTCTTCTACAGCGTGTCTATGATATTGTAAATACATGTGCCTCGTGTCTATTTCCAGGAAGCACCTCAAAATCTGGGGCGTCAGCGTCCATGTAATTGAACCAGGCTTCTTTACCACCAATCTCAGCGACCCTGCCAGACTTTCGGGCGAGTTTGATAAGATCTACGACAATGCTCCACCGCCAGCCAGGGAGGAATATGGCGATATTTATGTACAAGAAGGTAGGAAGATGCACGTGTGCATGCGTGCTTGCTCGTACACGCGTACATGTGATTATTACGCGAGCATGTGTGTACGATTCGTGTATTAACAGACCGAAGCGTAATTTATTGCTTGCGTTTCACTCTCTGGCACAGAGAGAGAGAGAGAGAGAGAGAGAGAGAGCCAGTAAAAGAGACGAGAGAGATCTGAATTACTGGGTTGTGGCATTCGTTATCAGAGCCTGATTCAGTATGAAGATGACATGAGGGAGCGATGCCAGCACGTGTAGGCACACACACGCACACACACACACACACACCTGTTAATAAACATTCAGGTTTTGCCGTATTATACCCATAATAAAAATCAGGACTTTCATAAATGTTTTAAACATCTTAATAGGCTGCATCAAGACGATGTGAAAGAGAAGTTTTATCCGTTACTTTCTCGAATGTCACTTAGTACAAGCAAGGAGTTATGACTCCTTGGTACAAGTTAACATGATATTATAACTTTTGCGTATTTCGGATTTTCATTTTCGTGTTCATTGCATATTTCATTTTTAAAAATTATTTTAATGTTTAATGTGTTTTTTACGTGTTATTATTATTATTTATTTTTTTGTGTTTATTATTTTTTAAAATTTATTTTCCAGTAAAAGAAGTCATTGTTAAAGACATGGAGCGGTCTTCCAGTCCGGATATTCACTTGGTCCGGGACGCCTATATAACAGCTTTGACTGCGAGGTTTCCATACACTCGGTATCATGTTGGAACGGACGCTCACATCTTATTTTTCCTAGCTTTTTTACCTGGCGCGTGGGAAGATTGGTTACATTCTTTTTTCAATACTGTTGTGCTTCCTGGTGCTTTAAGGAAAAAAGACAAATGATTCGAAAGTTGGTGATAAATACCCACCTTTCTAAAGCGAACTGTTACACCGGACTTGGGACCGCTTGGAGAAGGATTTTTGCATACTTAAAAGAGTCAAACCCCTTCAAATTTGGGGTTTGACTGCGTTTGATATATAGTCAGTATAGTCAGTATCAAGTTCATACATACGTGTTGATGAATTTAATATGTTAGCGGCTATTTTTTTTTAAACATTTGAGATAGTCATTTGGAGAGTGGATCAGAATTCGGTTTTCAAGCGGTCCCAAACCCTGTGTAACAGAGGCTTATGGAATCACGTACATTCTATACGTGACTTATGGTTAAACTTTGTTAACTCAGATCTCATAGGTTATGTAATTTTTTGCTGCAAATCTAGTCATTTTCACTTCAACAACCGTTGAAGCGTAAAAAGTTAAACGTCGGTTTTAGGTAATTCTTCCTCGGGTATTTGAATTTATATATCACTATCAGTCCATATATTTCACATCAATTTTCGAATACGTTTTGCATTATATGTCATTAATGAATATTCCTTTGAAACGTAATTTTCATATTTTTACATCACACATTGGGCTTATGCTTTTACAATTGTTAAGTTTACCAGCATCATATTCCAATTTTTTAAATCAAGAATTGTTATTTTTTAACCAATAAATAAGAAATAAAAATTTAATTCGCCAGCGGTCCGAAAAAGTTAACATACGGACTTTTTGGGTCTTCACTAAGTAAATAGTCTATCATTCCTTGCACAAACTCGGCTTTCGTGATGACGCCGTCGCCATCCGTGTCCAGAGCGTTAAAGACAGGCGGGGAGTGTTCTACAGGAACGAAGCATGAATAGAAAAAAGCGGCGTGTTCTTTGGGTGATATCACGCCGTTTGCATCCAAATCCAGGGCATCAAACTCGGAGCAGCAGGCAGTTATTAAGCCAAACCGCGTGTTTTCCTCGTTGTAAGCCTTGAGACAGTTTTCCATGAAGTCATTTAGTGTGATTCCTTCCATAAAGGGGGCGTTGGCGGTGATATACTGCCACATCTGGAGCTGCGTCTCCATGACGTCTGCTGCCATCTCGCCTGCAACATGCAGGAAATTATTAAAATGTGTAAAAAATTATGGTGCCTTTGTCGTAACTATTCGTTTAAAACTAATTGCACATTAAGTGACATTTCATTTGTTTAACTGTTTTCACAAGTCTATAGGCGTCTTAGAATGAGATTTTAATTCAGCGGTCAGGAATCACTGCAACATTTCACAACGAAAATTGCTGTAAACTGGACTGTTGAAAAACATTTCAATGTTTTTTTAACCCAGATAAATCAATAGTGATGCACTGAAATTAATCATAGCATCTGTTTTTAAAAATTAAGCACTTTTAAGGGTATACTTAATTTCAGCGGACTGGTGCTATCAACAACGTTTTCTGTATATAAACCCCTTTAAGTAAACGGCTACCAACTAGCGGCCGCGACCAGTGACGCTTTTTAATTAAGGAACCCCAAAACAGGGTTTACCTGAAAGGTCCATATACTGAATTATTCTCCAAGCACTCATCTCGTAGTCGACTTTCTTGAGGTAGCCGTCTTTATTGACGTCCTTGTACTGGAAAAGTGTTCTAAATTTCCGTCGCCATAGTTCGGTTCCGGTTATCTTCGGGTAGTCTCGTGGGTGCTAAAAACATTTGAGGCACAGATATCGTGTTAATAGTCCATTTCAGTCTTATGGCATGGATAAACGACACGCACTGCTTATTTTGCTTGATATATTTTGCACTCTTTTTACATTGGACTGAACATATATGTACTTCTAGCTTTTATATACTCTGTAGATCTGAAAGAGTGCATGCATAATTATTTGTGGAAGACAAGATCATTCTGTAAAATTTTGTAATTCAATTTGCTGCAGATTATTGTCCGTAGCCCATAACATGTTACGTAAATAACACTCATTTTTACTCTGTAAATTAACCATATATGCGCGCGCGTGCGCACACACACACACACATACATACATGCGCGCACACACACACAAACACACACACACACACACTTCGTTCTATCCTGAAAACTGAGCCGGATAAAATCTAACAATGCGCCTAAATTGTGTCCTTGAAGACTTGCTACGGCTATTACCACTGAGAGGTCAGTTAAACAGGCTAAGGCCCACTGGTCACGTAATATGCACATTAAAGAAAACAGTTTCACGGCAAGTACTGCACAGTTACTAAAATGTATACTGAGGTGGGCTTAGGAAAGACCCACAAAAGAAAATGTTGAAGGCGCTTTTGTATTAGAGTTCTAAAGATCCAAATATATTGACCGTATATTGGAGTACTGGTAAGTTGCAGTGTCAAGAGGCATATACCCCTGTATGTGTCGACCAACATTATGCATGTACAGGACGAGGGGGCAGACACATTTAAACTGAATACATGTATACTTTTGTGTACTTTTAACATGCGTTCCCTGGACGACAAAAATGACACTAGGCTTATTCAGTCATTGAAAGATTCGCAAATAAAACCGTGCTTGAAAATATACTGCAAAGATTAACAAATCAACGGCAGTGGATAAGGGTACACAGTCACCAGAGTCATTGAGACGATGGTTTATAAATAAAATACATGTTAAGTTGGGGCTGTCTTTATAAACTTTATAGCCCCTAAGATGTCAGTGATCGTCTTCAGTAAAAATGATATACCGGTAAGATCTACATGTGTCTGTTGTCAAGGAACGATAAAGTGCGTTCTCTTGCATGGTTTGGCTTACCTTTTTTAGTTTCACTGACTGTTGTTTCAAGCACCTGTAAGGTTGAAAGAGTCTCGGGCCAATGGATAAGAGCGATCGAGACATTTTATGCAGTCCAAGTCTCGAGACAGAGTTTTCTTACTAGCTGCCTATTGACCTCTGAACTTTGTTTCCCATGATGCACTTCAAAATATTAAATATTGTTTGTAACTCCCTATATAGTTGCATTCATGCATAAATATATTATTGTAGGACTATATTATAATTCGAAATCTCAAGTCAAGGAGTATTCACCCAAAACGATCTAATAATTACCTCAGGAATTTGCGACATGTACCTATTGCGTCGACACCCACATCATAATTTGTAGGCTACGTGTTTTTAAGCGCATATGATTTCCACCTGATTTTTAACCCAAGTACATGTAAGTATTAGTTACAGCATGAGTCGTTCATTGTAAAATTTGTCTCTGACAATCAAGAGCGTGATTATACCAAGCCTCAACTGTGTGATATATTTTCTTATCGAACGCCAAAAATAAACACGCTACTTTTCAGACTTTTGTGCAAATTAAACAGACGGTAATAGAACCAATTAACGCGCACGTTAAGGCGTCTAGACACGTTATGATTGTTTCAGTATACGTTTAGAGAACTTAGAAATAAACATTATTGTTATAATGTGTAAACTAAAGAAACGGGGCTAATTTTTTCTTGCCAATTGTAGATTTTCCTAGCGTTTCGGACTACCTTTACCAGTGCAACACTGAACCAGTGTACAGCTGTCAAACACTGCATTTAGAATAATAATAATAATAATAATAATAATAATAATAATAATAATAATAATAATAATTGAGTCTATTATCCAAATTTGTTCAGTAATCTTTACAATAAAACATGAAAAAATAATGAAAAGGCCAGTAAACATTCGTTGAAACCGGAAAATTAATTAAAACAAATAATGAAGAAATCAAAATGTTTTCGATCACTCATTTTAAAAAGTCATTGATAAAAAATCTACTCACATAAATTTTTAATGCTCAAGTCTTGAATTCCCTCTTAATAGCAGCAGGAGAGTCCATCCTACCAAGGCGTTCCAACAGATTTCCTTGATCGTACGCAGTAAATACAGTAAATGTGACAATAAATTCCATTCCCTAGATGCAGCGACTGTAAAAGAGTTGTCCCCATATGTGACAAGGCGAGCCTTACATGGCGTTAAAAGTAAATGGTCGGAATTGGCGGTGGGGTTCGAAAACTGATACAAGATATAATCTTTATAATATATATATAAACATTATACCCATATAATATATAATAGATATATAAACATTAATACCCATATTTTATTTACAGGTAAAAACTAGAAAGTGATCCGGTTTGAATCCTGCCTTATTATTCCGGGGTAAAACGTGGACCCATCTGGCACAAATTTAAAAGATAATTTTTTGTATCGTTCTAAATGGTAATTCTTAACTGTTAATATAGCCCAAGCCTTTAATTATTTTAATCATTTAAAAATTACGTTTTTTTATATTACGATAACCAGTTTATACAACAGGTGAGTTCTTCAACAGTTTAAATCCTGTGCCACCTATGAAATAATTTATTAGCTATTCAACTCTGCTACATAGACCGTTTTATATAGGTTTACTGGTACATGTGCATCTCTATCGTCTGACAACCAGGGCCCAGTTTTATAAAAGACGTTTAGCACTAGCCAGTGGATAAGCCTAACCAGTGGATAAATTCCCCTAACACCCATTAACTAAAAGATGGTTAAATGTTTTATATACAGTCTTCTGATGGAAAACAGCCAATTAGTTAACTGGCCACTGTTTAACTGGATTAAATAATTATTTAAAGGTCAGTTTACTAACAGACTGTTAAGGTCTGGTTAGAGTTAAACACTGGTTAGTGCTAAACATCCTTTATAAAACTGGGCCCAGGTATGACAACCTTGTGTTTGGGCTATCTTGAAGATTCATATGCACAACTATCCACCGATTATACGCCGCGGTGAAACACAGGTCATGCTTTACGTAACATACAAAAGCATCATGTCCTGTTTAAAGTTCATTGGAGATAACCGCCCCTTAAGTGTGTATACAGTTTTAGGACAGCCATGCGTATATAGGTAAGTCACTGTAGATTTTTTATATGAATGAAAATACTGCTGGACGCCATCAATACCCGCGGCAGCAGTACATGTACTGGTTAAGTGGCATTTTAAATTTAATTGAATAATTTAAAACTTAGTGCTAAATTTGGGACACGCTGTTTGTAGTAAAAACAAAAGTGTGAGCGTTGTATTTGCTAGATATTATTATTTTTCGAAGTAGATACTCGTCATGTTATTGCATAATATGTAAGAAAACAGACTTAAAACAGAGAGAGAGAGGGTTTTAATTTTTCCTGTTAATTTAGGACCGAAGTGCAGTGGAATTAGCGTTAGTACACATGGTATTTACCACAGCGTGGCCTTGACTTGAACCAGAGCAGTGGTATCAAATATACAGTTGTTATGCAGCTGACATACAATCCAACAGAATAGACTAAACAAAGTGGAACACAATGGATGAAAAATTAGGTGAGAAAAATATTGCTGAAAACATATGTACCGTAGTATAAGTTAACTCAAAATGTTGTGGATAATAATGTGATATGCTCATTATATGATGCAGAGGTTTTTGATTAATTTGTTTAAAAGTATAGTTGTTTTTAGTGGCACTAATATTCCCACGTTTCAAGTAATACATGTATGTCATAGAAAATTGAATATGTCTACTACATGTAGTATGTAAGCGAAGGCTACTGTAATAGAATAGGTCAACTTCAGTGGAGATCAAAGCAACCTTTTATACATTTGTCATGTAACATTAAAAACACATATATCTGATCTTCTAAAGAGTATTTCTGCATTTATGATAAAATTGGATCTTGGTGCTTTAAATGCCTGATGTTCTGTGTGCTTTTAAAGGCAATTATAATTTATTTTCAATTCCTTCTGGGACCTTACCAGTACTAATGTTTTGAGTGTTTCTTTAGTTGCTGGTTGTATATTGGCATAGGCAAGTGTTTTATAAATTCCCACTGGGGCCTTGCTGGTGTCTTAAGTGTCTTTAGTTGTTGGTTATTCAATGTCCACTGGCATGTCAAAGACCATTTCCCCATTTACTTGTGTGCACATTTGTGTCAACTGAGATGACCTACCTACATATCTAAGACTACATTCCCACAGATTTAGATCAATCCATCTGGATCGACCTAACTCCGTGGGGGTTCACACTAAATTGCTGTCAGCAGAGTGCGCACGGAAGTTAATTACCCCCTTACAGCTTTTAGTAGGCAGGACAGACATTTAAGCCGGCTACTGTAAGCTGACATTAATCCGGTGAGACTCTCCACAGGGATAGATCGATCTAAATATCTGTGGGAATGCTGTCTAAGTGGGTCAGTTTGGCTGGCCAGTGGGGTCTAATGGGCTGCCCATAGGGGTCAGTTTGACTGACCAGTCACACACCAGTGCTGATATACAAATTTGGCCAGAGTAGCTTCCCCAGCCAATGTTACATAGGAAAACAATCACCAGCATTTACCATACATTATATTTTAATTATCAAAATATGGTATTGATTCACTTTCTACATATATGTAGTATTCAAGTATCAAAGGCTTCTTATGTAAGCTACTAAAATTTTCACAGAGCATAAGTTTACTATAATTAATAATGATATATGGTATATACTGAATAACATAACAAAATGTGTATCATCTAAAACTTTTTGTATCATGTCTGTTAGGGATTGTGGAAGAAATAAAAAAATCAGGTGAGTACATATATCTATATGTATTTGCATGTTGGGTGCTCAACAGTCTAACCTGCATGTGTTTAAATCATTATTAACATGGAATATTTAAGGTTTAAATTCTGGAAGCAATTTATTGTTGTAAGTTATAATTAGTTTATAAATGTGTGTGTATGTTTGTCGAATTAAGGGTCGACAGTGTACTTCATGGAGATAAGCTCTAAGGGTTCTTCAAAGTTTTCTCTGTTCTCTTTCTTTTTGTGTCTTTGTCATTTTAACAGTGTGTACTAGTATCCATATAAACCCCAAGTGCATGATAACATGGTTTGTATTCCCAAAGGGTTGTAACTTACTTTTTCTAGGAACTTTGCACCTAATATAATTTTGCACAATGATATTCTTGTTACTGCATGAAAGGCACTGTTCACACAGAACTAGTGTCACTGAAATCTCACTGTAAATAATGTGTCAAAGACATGTTTAATTCTGAAATTACTTCATGTTAATAAAAATATACAAATGATAATCATTACATGATATATATGTGAAATCACTATTTTTATGTACAGACACAGATGTGTCTGTACATATTGCCATCACCTGCGTCTGTCGTCGCCGATGCCGATGCCGATGCCGTCGCCGATGCCGTGCACTTTCCTTGTAAACACGATAAGTGGAGGACAGTTTTACTTTTTGGCTTTATATTTACAGAGCTGATGAATATTCATAAAACGCAGGTCAAGTTCGAAAATCAGCATGATAGGGCCATTATTGTAGAAGTTATGCTGTTTTTTCTTTTTTCAGCATATATGCAACCCTGTAAACACATTTTAAGGAAATCCGTTAGGCCTGTTGTCATGAAACTCACAGGAGTAATCAATCTTACTAAAACGCGGGTCAAGTTCATAAATCGGCATGATCGGGCCACTATTTTAGTAGTTATGCTGTTTTTTCATTTTTCAGCATATATGCAACACTGTAAACACAATATAAGAAAAACAGATAGGCCAATTGTCATTAAACTCACAGGAGTGGGCAATCTTACTAAAACACAGGTTGAGTTCGAAAATCAGCATAATTGGGCCATTATTTTAGAAGTTATGCTGTTTTTTCACATTTCCTCAAATTCAACTCTTAGGCATATTAACAGTCTCATTATTGAACTAATAAGATACATAAAAGTGTTTGTTTGACATTTCCTGCATGTTTACAACATTGTTAGTTGATTATGTAAAAATGATGGTAAACTTGTTATCATGTATTGTGTAATAAAGTGTCAAAAATGGAAATAAACTCATATCATTGCAGTTTGTCAGATTCAATCATTCACTTTGTTCAGAATCTCAGAATGGAGGAAAATGGACATTTAACACTGTTCTTTTGATATTTTCCCCATCTCATCAATTTTCTTAGTTGATCATATAAAAATTGCAGTAAACTGTTTATTTTGTTTTATGTTTAAATAGTGTTAAAATTGGAAATAAACCCATTTCAGAACAGTGCTGTCTTGTTCATTTTTCAGCATATATGCAACACTGTAAACACAATATAAGAAAAACAGATAGGCCAATTGTCATTAAACTCACAGGAGTGGTCAGTCTTACTAAAATGTAGGTTGAGTTCGAAAATCGGCATAATCGGGGCATTATTTTAGAAGTTATGCTGTTTTTTCACATTTCCTCAGATTCAACTCTTAGGCATGTTAACAGTCTCATTATTGAACTAATAAGATATGTAAAAGTGTTTGGTTGACATTTCCTGCATCTTTAC